>NW_012150374.1:1248665-1277067 GCF_000956105.1 Propithecus coquereli | reverse complement strand
TTTATGGCTGTATAATATTCCATCGTGTATATGTACCATAATTTCTTTATCTATTCCTCCACTGATGGACGCTTAGGTTGATTCCAAATCTTGGCTATGATGAATAGTGCTGCAATAAACATGGGAGTGTAGACATCTTTTCAATATACTGATTTCCTTTCTTTTGGATATATACCTCGCAGCGGGATTGGTGAGCGACATGGTAGTTCTATTTTTAGTTTTTAGAACCACACTGTTCTCCATAGTGGTTGCACTAATTTACAGTCCCACCAACAGTGTACAAGGGTTCCACTTTCTCCACGTCCTCACCAGCATTTGTTATTGTCTGTCTTTCTGATAAAAGCCATTTTAACTGGGGTGAGATGATATCTCATTGCAGTTTTCACTTGCATTTCTCTGATGACTAATGGTGTTGAGCAGTTTTTCATATACCTGTTGGTCATTTGCATGTCTTCTTTTGAGACATGTCTATTCAGATCTTTTGCCCATTTTTTAAATTGGATTATTTGATTTTTTCCTATTGAGTTGTTATAGTTCTGTATATTAAATATATTCTAGTTATTAATCCCAATTCCTTGTCAGATGAGTAGTTTGCAAATATTTTCTCCCATTTTGTGGGCTGTCTCATCACTTTGTTCATTGTTTCCTTTGCTGTGCAGAAGCTTTTCAGCTTGATGTGATCCCATTTGTTCAAGTTTGCTTTTGTTGCCCGTGCTTTGGGGTGTTACTCAAGAAGTCCTTGCCCAGATCAATGTCCTAAAGCATTTCCCCAATATTTTCTTTAGTAGTTTCATAGTTTCAGGTCTTAGATTTAAGTTTTTAATTCATTTTGATTTAATTTTTGTATATGGCAAGAGATAAGGGTCTAGTTTGATTCTTCTGCATATGAATATCCAGTTTTCCCAGCACCATTTATTGAAGAGACTGTCTTTTCCCCACTGTATGTTCTTGGCAACTTTGTTGAAGATAAATTTACCTATGGGTGTGTGGATTTATTTCTGGGTTCTCTATTCCATTCCATAGGTCTATGTGTCTGTTTTTATTCCAGTACCATGCTGTTTTGGTTACTATAGCTCTGTAGCATAATTTGAACTCAGGTAATGTGATTCCTCCTGTTTTGTTCTTTTTGCTCTGGATGGCTTTGGCTGTTCTCGGTCTTTTGTAGTTACATATAGATTTTAAGATTCTTTTTTCTTTTTTTTAAATTTCAAAATATTAATGGGGTGCAAATGTTTTTGTTACATAGATACACAGTATAGTGCTGAAGGAGGACTTTCAGTGTGCCTGTCATTAGGACAGTGTTCGCTGTACTCAACAGGTAAATTTTTATCCCTCACCCCCTCTCACTCTCCCTCCTTCTCAGTTTCCAATGTCCTTTACATTTCTTTTTGCCTGTGTGTACCCATCGTTTAGCTCCCACTTATTAGTGAGAACATGTGGTGTTTGTTTTTCCATTCCTGAGATACTTCACTTAGGATAATGGTCTCCAGTTCCAGCTAAGTTGCTATGGAAGACGTTATTTCATTTCTTTTTATAGCTGAGTAGTACTCTATGGTGTATACATATATATACATTCCACATTTTCTTTATCCATTCGTGAATTGATGGGCACTTCAGTTGATTGCATATCTTCGCAATTGTGAATTGTGCTGTGATAAATATTCCAGTGTAGGTGTCATTTTTCTATTTCTATAAAGAATGTCATTGGTATTTTGATGAGGATTGTGCTGAATCTATAGATTGCTTTAGGTAGTGTGTACATTTAACAATATTGATTTTTCCAATGCATAAGCATGAAATATCTTTCTATTTTTTTATGTCTCTTCTTCAATTTCTTTCATCAGTTTTATTGTTTTCATTGTAGAGATCTTTCTCACTTCTTTGGTTAAGTTTATTCCTAGGTATTTTATTTTATTTGTGGCTATTATAAATTAAAGACCATGCTTCCTAAAGCAGTGTTACCAGTTCAAAAATTGGAACCCAACTGAGGCCCTGTGGGGACAGTTACACAAAAGAAATCTAAAATCAACACCAGCTGCTGTTTTTAAGAAGGCAGCATCTCCTGAGATAAAGGAGAAAAGTAACATGTCACTACTTAATGTGAGGTAATTTGAAAAATTGATTAGTCTGTTTTCTCACCCTACAGTAAGAACATAATCATTGCACCTTATTGCAAATGCAAGTTATCTCTGAATGCTGCAATGGATGATGCAGTGAGAACCCTGGGAAGTATCTGAATGGAAGTCCAGAAATTTAGGATTCAAGAGACAAATGCCCACAACAAAGAAACAGCAACAAGGAAAAAGATGATTTCATGAGTCCCTAGAAATGATTAAAGCTAGGGCTAGGGACCAGACTTCAGGCCCCTAAATCCCAGACGTACTGACATCTATTTTTTCTGCCTAACCAGTTTCCTTTTTCCCTTCCGTTAGCAACATCACCCTAACTTTCCTTATGGAACCACATTTCCCTCATTTTCAGTCCATTTGCTTCAAATGTAAATGACTCCAGCCAAACTTCCCTCTGGAGCTGTGTGTTCCAGGCCTGGCCAGGCAGGGTACCACTATAGTGACTGGCTCGGGGTGGGCACCTGCCCAGGGGACTCAGTAGGATTCAGCTATGGGACTTCTGTTGAAATTGTTGAAAACAGACAATCTCCCATTCTAAAGGGGTTGTCTGGAGGCCACCAAAAAGGGAGATCCTGCTTAAGAATGGACATAACAGAAGGAAAACTAGAACTGTGAGGCAGTGTGAGGCCAGGTCCTTATATGATGATTTGGGCTCCCGGACCCAGCGTAGCTTGAAACCGGCCACACACTGGAGGGAGGGATAGAGAGTGACGGGTGGGTGGATGGATCACAATAGCTTATGCTGGTTGGTGTCGGGTTGGTGTCACTGCACCTGAAAGAGTCCTAACTGTTTGTCTCCTGATATACCACCTTGCTTCTTTATTATTGTTGTCCTTTGAGAAAATACGGCACGGTAACCACTAAGTACTCGATTGTGTCTCCTTAGGGAGAGTCCTCCTGGGGAAATCCAGCACTGGTGCCTGGAGGAGATGCTAAGCAGGTGCCCTGGCGCCCACGCAGACCTCGCTGCTAGGAGGAGTAGGGACGATGAGGAGCAGAGGGCAGGGAGGACCTGCGGCAGTAAGGAGCAGACCTTCCTGCGTGTCTCGCGAGGACAGGGAACCTTAGCAGTGAGAGCTCCCTGCGCAGGTGTGAGCTCTGCCACAGCAGCTTGTCAGAAAAGGCATCCTAACAGGAAGCAGTGAAACCACCTCTGGGCTGGCTGTGAGTGTGGTGGCGGAGACGTAGAGGGAATGTGGCCGCGATTCGGGGAATAGTGAGAAATCAGGAGCTGCAAGACCTGAGGTCCAGGCTGGGCTATTGCTCTCTTATGGGGGCCTCGAGAAAGTCTACGGCTCCAAGTTCCCAATCTGTAAGGTAGGAATAATGCTACCTTCCTACCTCCTGGGGTTTCCTGAGGCCCAAAGGTAGGTAGTAATAGTAGTAAAAGCGGAGACTGTGTTTATTGATGTGTCAACCACCTTGCCTACACTTCTTATCGAAGCTGCACACGATCCCTATGAGGTAGGTCATATTATTATACCCATTGTGCAGATGAGAAAACTGAGGCTCAAAGAAAAGAAATGAGTTTTCCTGAGGTTGTATAACAAATGAGTGGCAGAGGCAGAATTTGAACTCACAGTAGGAAGTCCAAGGCTGTACCTGTGTCTGTTTCCAAATGCCATCAAAGGATACCAAAAGGACCTTAAAGATGGGACAGTCAAAGCCAAATGTTCAGAGTGGGCTGTGTTTGGATTAACTTTTTCTATTTTCTACTAAGTTTTCTGTTATTAGTACAACAATGTTTGTTCATAAAGCTTTGGCACCCTGGGATAACTTACTGTCTTAGTCTAGGCAGGTGAGTTGTTATAATAAACAGCCTTAAAATCTCAGTGGCCTAGCACAGTAAATTTTATTTCTCACTCATGTAATGCACTGGGGGTGTTTGGTTGGTGACCTTCATGTGGTGATCCAGGGGCACAGAATCCTTCTGCCTTACAGCATTGGCATCCTCTGTGGCCCTGGAGTCCCTGCTGCATCCTTTAAATTCAGCTGGAAGACAGGAGAGCCAGGATTGCATGTGGAGAGGTTTTATGGGCTAGGGCAGGGAGCGGCCAAGTTCACTTCATGCACGTTTCCTTGGCCGGAACTTGGTCACATGGCCACATGTAAGTGCACAAGAAGTGGGAATGTACTCTAGTTGTGTGCCCAGAGGAGATGAATTTTGTTGAACAAATAGAAGTCACTGCCATGCTTATAAAATAGCCGCTTTTCCAACTTACGAACTTTTTGGTGATTTTGTTGATTTCATGTTGCCTGTCTGGACTGCCTAGGAACCGGGACAATAAATGTCTTTGGCTCAGCCTCCACAGGGATTCTGTGCCCAAGAAATAATGCATGAGAGAGAGGAAAACGAGACTTCATCCCATGGAAACATCTGATAATCCCCTCTGAAGTGGGTGCCGCGATGTGCCACCAGAAACCTTCAGGACCAAGGTGCTCTTCCCAGCTGCTGGTGTGCTGTTGGCTCACAGATCACAGCTGAGCTGGCCTCCAGGAACTGTCCTCAGATGAGGACAGCCATCTCATCCAAGGTCATGACCTCTTTGCAGGAAGAACTCCCCGACAATGACTGGATGATGTGAGAGAATACAGACCCCTCGGAGTCGGGCAAGGAGGCAGTCCCAGTCCGGAGTCCTATGGGATGGCTGAGGGCTTTGTTGTGACTGCCTCCCTGGTGGACTCATCCTTTCGCGCAGTCCTGCTTCTTCCACTCCCCAACAGATGTGGTCCTGAAGACACTCCTCAATCAACTTCCTCTCGGCAAGCTCCGTCCGGGAGTCTGTTTCTCAGAAACCCAACCCGAGACAGCTGGTGCCAAGAGCTGTTAAAGAAGCAGACTCCAAAACGGGGCTTTGGAGCTGGATCACCTGCCAACTGGCTGGCCCTGCGGACACTCTGGTGGTAGGTGGACTGTGGGTAACCTCAGCGTGCTGGGGCAGTACGATTACTAAAACTTTCACCAGTGGGGAACAGGGTGGGATAATGGTGGTAGGAATGTCCCGGGAGGGGTGGTAGCTCAGGCCTCTGAGAAGTGTAAGGGAAGTGGTGAGGACCGTGGAGTTGGATGGTTCTTGTTGGGATAATCCACGCGTCTGAAAAGACAATGAATGGCTGAGCGTGTTCATAAAGTAAAGGCTGAGTCGAAAGCTATATGGCGTCTTTGGCGGCACGTAAAAGATCCTCATCTCATCCTTTGCAGCCAAAGGCCATAAAAAGCCAAGGATCGAGCCCCATATTTAATTAATCAAGGTCCAGAGGTGGTTGAATTCTCAACCCGGGTTAATCTGCTCTACATGGGTCAGGGTTCGGAAGGAGTGGGGACTCTGAGTTGATCCATTCAAAGGTCTTGAATCCACGGACCCTTCTTACTACTGTGGTAAGGCTGAAACAAGTGGTTCCTCCTCCCCCCCTTAAATGCTAGCACCCCCTTGGTACAAAAATCTGTCTTAATCAGCTCGAGCTTCCATAACAAAATACCATAGATTGGGTGGCTTAAACAACAGAAATTAACTTTCTTACAGTTTTGGAGTCTGGAAGTCCAAGATCAGGGTGCCAGTGTGGTCAGCTTCTGGTGAGGGCTCTCTTCCTGGCTTGCAGACGGATGCCTTGTCACCGCTGTGTCCTCACATGACAAAGGGGGCAGGGAGAGGGAGAAGGGGAGGGAGAGAGAAAGAGAGAGAGATTTTTCCTTTTATAAGGCCACTAATATGATCAGATTAGAGCCCACCTTGATTATCTCATTTAACCCTAGCTCTATCTTCAAATACAGTCACATTCAGGATTGAGGCTTCAATACATGGATTTTGGGCAGACAAATTCAGCTCATGGAAGCCTCCTCACCTGATGGCTACGGAGAGGCCCCTTGCATGAAAACACACGCTGTCCCCCCAGGATTTGCCCTCACCTCGTCCCCGTGCACCAGACCAATCACTAGGGCTAAGTTACGAAGAGAAGGAGAGTCAGCAGAGGAGGCCCTGGGTGGGCTGAGGGAGGACAGGCGGCCACCCTGAAGGAGCCACAGGACCCAGCAAACATGTCCCAGCAGGAGAGAGAAGAGTATAAACAGACGGGACACCGAGGCTCCTGGATGGAGGGAACAGTCAGATGAGAGAGAGCTCACCCACGTGGGCACACGAGAGGCAGGCGCACGCGGATGGTGTGACTCGTGGAAGCAGGGATGAGATGATGGTCCAAGTTATGTAAAAATGGCAGAACTTCTAGTGCAGTTCCGGATGAAGGATCAAAAGGCTTCGGCAAGGCGGGAAGCAGAGTGAATATATGACATAAAGCCAAAAATCCACCAGGCAACTCTGTCGTGCCAATGAGACCAGGGCATAGTCTACTTACAAAAGCAACAAGGAATGCAGTAGCAAGAAGGGCCCGTGTCATTAAAGCTGCTGCACTGACACCTGTCCCTCAGCTCATGCATGTGGCCACACAGAAGGGTCCTTACGCCCAGCCGACAGCGGAGGAGAAGGCTGAGCTTGGTTCATGGATGTTCTCACTATGTCGGTGTGAGTCCAAAATGGACCACGTAGGGTAGGGCTAAATCCTCCCAACAGGAGGAAGATTGAACAGTGCCCTGGATCATCCACTTTGACTGGGAAGGGAGTGGCCTGAATCGGGAATGTGCACATATGGACGCGTGCGCTGTGGCAATGGCCGAGTCAAGGATCTGGAAGGAGATAAATTGGAAGGTCGGAGTCAAAGACATTGAGGGAAGAGGCGCGTGGATGTAAATACTTAAGTGTGAGGTGTGATGGCTTTTATGTCTGTGTTCATGCTCATTAGAGAGCACCTGCCGTGGATGGGCCACTAAATAGCCAAGTAAACAGAACTTGTGCCCAGTGGTTGGCACCACCCAGCCTCTGCCATCAGCTGCCCAAGTGCAGGCACAACAGGCACGTGGGTGAAGTAGCCAGAACAGCAGGACTGAGGCTGTGCCTGGGCCCAGCAGGCTGGCTCTCATTCGCCGAGGCTGACCCAGCTACCACCTCTGCCAAATGTCACCCACCAGCAACCGAGGGAATACTGGGTCCCTGAGATGGCACTGTCCCTTGAGGAGACCAACCATCCACCAGAGGCAAGTTGATTACGTGGAACCCTTTCTATCCAGGACGGGTGGTGATTCATCTTGACTGGAGGTTGCATGTATTCTGGGTAGAAGTTTGTCTTTCCTGCTCTCAAGGCCTCAGCCAGTATCACCATCTGAGGTTTACCAAGTGCCTGATCCATGGACATGGTATGCCACATAACACTGCCTTGGAACAGGGTCCACACCATAGCAAAGAGGTGCAGGAATGGGCCCATGCCCATGGGATCCACTGGTCCCATCAAAACTACACCTATTGGAAGTTTCCATCAGGAAGAGGGGTGAAGGCTTTTTGAAGGCACAGTCGAGGCACCAGCTTGGTGATGAGACCGAGAAGATAGGGCATTGTCCTCTAGGTCACAGTAGAAATCCCAAATTAATGGCCATTATACAATGCCGTGTCCCCAGTAGGTGGGGCCCATGAATCTGAGAACCAAGGGCTGGAGCAGGAGTGTCCTGCTTGCTGGTGACCCTATTGGGGAATTCGTGCTTTCTGTCCCCGTGATTCCGGGCTCCATGGGGTTAGAGCAGTGGACTGAATGTTTCCACAGAGCGAGGCCCATCTAACTGTGAACTGTGACTGCAACCTAGTCACTTGTCATGCCAAGAGATAGCAGTTGAGCAGAGACCATCTGGCAGGAATGTTGACCCAGTCATCAGGGGGAGGTCAGGCTGATGTTTATATGGGGCAGAAAAGAACGTGTTTGGCACCCAGGCGATCTACTTGGGTGTCTCTTGGTATTTCCTTTACCAATTTTGAGGGCAAATGAGCCTGGTTAGGGTATGGGACCTCTCAGGGATGAGGGTCTGGGTCCCCCACCAAGTGAGTCCCCTGGACCAGCAGAAGTGCTACTCCGAGGACAAGGGGAATCTAGAGTGAGGGGAGAGGGAGGGAGGGAGTGTCAGCTGTGGGCAAAACAGACCAATCAGAGCCCTGGAGAAACTGTTCTCAGGACTTACAATACAAAGAAAGTAGATCTGAATGGCGCAGGGAATGGTCTTTGGTGGGTTCTGTGGCACATGGCCCGATCCCCTCTTTGGGACTGAGGCACCCGTTCTCCGGCTCCCAGGACTTTTGCAGGCTGATGGGTATCAGCTGAGTTCCTCTCCAGCAATCACCCTCAGGTGAGCAGAGCCACCTTGCCCGGTGTCTCACACTGCCTGGAGAAGGGGGCGTGCCGCCTGCATGCAGGGACTTTTTGATGGGGGCACAGCAGCCCAGGGTCTTGCCTTGAGGCAGGGCAATGCTGCAGGGCCGAGCTGGGGCCAGAGCTCCGAGTGGGAATTCCGCACCTTCCTCTGCCTACTCCGCCTGCCTTCTCTCCCCTGCCAGTGTCCGTCGGGCACTCCCCAGCCAACCTCCTGCACTCATAGTCTATCCACAGCCTGCTAGCCAGGGAACCAGACCCAAGACCGGCAGTCCCAGCCATCGTCCAGCTCTGTGAAATTCACTTCACAAGTCGGGGAGTGGGGCCCCCCGCCTCTGTGACATTCTCTCCTCGCCGTGTGAATGGCCCCTCTGTTCTCTTTCTGTGAGCTCACACGCAGTCGTGGGTCTCCCCCCACCAGTCCAGAAGGTGCAGGCGTTCCTGAAAATCTTGGCACCAAGGCAATCTCTCGGCTCCTTCCCTCAGGTCTAATATCAGCTGAATAGAAGAATAGAAAATTCCATGAATCTAACATATCAACAGGGGAAAGGTGAAAGCAAATTTCCTAAGTGAAAAAAATAATGAATCGCATGTTATTATTCGGAGGCTTTGGCAAATAATAATAACTGTTTTTTGGGTTCGTTGTTGTTACCAAGGAGGAATTGGTTCCCCAATTGGTTGTTTTGTTCCGCCCCGTTCCGGATTCCTGGCCCCCCCCGTTGTTGGGGGAGGCCGCTCCTTTTCTTCCCCCTTTTTATTTTGGGTTTTCCCGGTTCCTTCGGTTACTTTTTTTTTTTTTTAGTTTTTTTTTCCTTGGGGGGGGGGGGGTTTTTGCCCCGGTTGGGTTCCTTCGGGGTTTGCGCTTCCCGGGGTTCGTTGCGGGCCCGGCCCCGGGCCCTGGGCCCCCGGGTTGGGCCTGGCTTTGTTTTGGCGGGGTGGTTGCCCGGGGTTGTGGTTTTGGGTTGGGTTTCCCCTTTTTTTTTTCTTGGGGGGTTGGGGGCCTTTGTGTTTCCCGGGGCTTGGAAGTTCTTTTTTTTCCCCCTTGCTTTTTGGGGATTTTTTAAGTTTGGAAGGGGTTGGTTAACCCCCTTATTTTTCGGGCCCATTGTTCCGTTGGGCCCGGGTTTTCGTTACCGGCCTTGGTTTTTCCCTTGTTTTACGTTGGGCAGGCGGGGGCCTTTTTGGAGTTGGAGGCCCCACCTTTTCAAGGTTTTTTTTCTTTTCCATTTTGGGACGTTTGTTTTTGAGGGTTCGGCTTCCTTTTCGGCCCGCGTTTGGCGGGCCCCTTTTGGGGTTTTAGGTTCTTTTGCGTTTTATTGGGGCGGGGGGGGGGCCATGCCTTCATTTTACTTATGTTTTGATTGAGATTTTAATATAAAAGGAAAAGTACTGCCTAATGTAACTGAAAAGCCCAAAGCACCCAGCTGTGTCCAAGGCTGGATCCGGGACTCTAGTGACGTCACTAGGAAGTGGCTTCTCTTCCCTCTCTCCGCGCTGCCTGGCCCTGCTCTGGCTGCATCACCAGGTTTTGCGCATGTGGAGGCACAGATGGCAGCAACCCCTGGTTTCCGTGGTCCATTGAGCTTCTTACACCTGTTGCTTCTGGGCACCTTCCTGACCCCTGGTCTTTGGCTCCTTTTGAATAACTATTTTGTTACTTCCTATGCCAGATCTCATAATTTATCTTGACCTCGTGCCGTAATCCTAGTGGCCTTCAGACTGGGTCACACAGGTCCCTGGGTCTCTCTTTAATTTGGTCCACATGCTTTAAGTTGGATACGTGGGAAATTAACGATGACAATTCCTTCTTGCAGGAGAAATCCCATTTTGTTCTTTAACCATGTTTGCTCGATGCAAGGAGAAGTCCATATTCTCATGCGCACCGTTTGAGGTGGGAATGGAAGGCCACGTGTGGATTTGAAGATGAAGGGGTGGATGGTGTGTGGGTGTTGCCCTGGTCTTTGCTCTTCCAGTGGTGTGCCCTTTCTGCGCGAAAGCCATCATCGTCTGCTGGCTGGCAGATCAGTGGGTGACCTTGTACAGGGACTGGTATTTGTTTGAGAGAAATCTCCCCGACTGACCCAATTCCTGTAATGCATAAAAAAATGACAGAAGTAATATTTTTGTTCTTGTTTCACTTTCATTCATCTTATTTGATCAGGGCTGAGCAAAACTGACATCTCATCAGACTCCAAAGTGTGTTTCAGCACCAGGTTCATCGGAGGGTGGCATTTAAAACACAGACATTGCAGGAACAAATGTATTTGCCAATCCCGTCCAGCAATGTAAACCTGACCTTTCTCCTGTAGATTTATTGACACGAGCCTGTTTTGTATCATATTTCATTATTGTGCATGGAAGGATTGAAAGTTCTTCTCTTGGAAAACAACTCAGTTGCGGCCAGAGTGGCCAACATGCCTTTCCTTCACAGAGAGAAAGGGGGAATTAGTTAATCCTAGCAAGATTAACACAATTCCTCAAAGAGTGTCTTTAATTAAAAATACCTGGTGCCAGCAGTATGGGCCAGACGAAATTTCCATTTGGCACGTGGCAGGAGCAGAGGAATTACATCCGAGGTTACCGTAATTTACCTGTGGTGGGTATGTTGCAGGTTCCTCGCATCTGGGAGCCCTGGGAGGTGTCCCCCTCCCACTCGGTGCAGAAATCCATGTCTGGTAAATGCTCACTCCGTCTGTGCTATGACTCACTCGGTGTTAGAAGCCTGTCACTCCACCAGGCCAGACACTGTAGAAATTATCCATTTGTGTGTTCGTTTGACAAAATATCTACGAATCTGGACTCCCCAGGCAGTGGGTGCATAGCAGTGAACAAAGGAAGCGAGATCCGTTTTCAGCGAGTTTCGATCTTCCGAGGGCAGGTGGTCTATAAGTTAATAAATAAATGAAGAATATCATTGTGATATTTTAGGAAGCGAAGCGTGTCGGCTATTGTGAACAGCATGGAGGGGTGGTAGAGAATGCCGATGGGGTGGCGGGGTGACGTGCAGTCTCCCGAGGGAGAGAGCGTGAGCGTCCAGGCTGTGACCCGGTTGGAGGTGGAGCCGGCCGTGTGGGAGCTGGGCCAGGGACTGCTGCAGGCAGAGCCACTGCGAGGGCAAAGGCCTCGAGGCGGAAATGCGTTTGGCATTTTTGAGGACCAGAGAGAAATCTAGCTGGCGTGGTCCGCGCTTCAGGAGAGAGGAGGGCGGGCAAGGCGGTACATCCACAAGGTGAGCGGACGATCAGGTGCGCCCACCCAGGAGATTTCAGCGGCTGCAATGGGAGCTGTGGAGGTTATTAAATGGGGCAGTGACAAAAACTCATTTACACCCTTAAGTGGTTATTCTGGCTGCGGGGTAGGGACTGAATTGTAGGGGAACAAGTACGTAGTAACAGAAGCCAGTCGTGTGGCTGTTAGAGCCACTTCTAGCAAGCATCGACAGTGTCCTGCCATACTGAGCCTCGATCTGTGTCTGTGTAAATCGGTCCCGCCCGCCCCCTCCCTTGCCACCCACCGGGACAGAGTAAATCCAGCCTTTCCTGCCACTTGGTGACAGCGTTCCTGATTCCTCATTACCTTCCCTTCTCCGGGCAAAGCAGTCCCGTTTCTTCCAGCTCTGGGTCATCTGACACCTACGGCTCCCTCCTGGCTCTGTTCCAGCTGCCTCACGTCTCCCGCAAACATAGAGCCCGACATGCACCCAAACACCTCATGGCGTGGTTGTCACTTTGCACTGATGTCTGCCCTAGGGAAGGCCCCGCCCCCTACTGTTGGGCCACGTGTGTCAGGTGGAGTGGACCCACAACAGAATGAGTCTACGCGAGTCAGCGCGTCCCCTCCCGTCCCCCCGCTGTGACGGGTCCCGAGAGGACCACCTGATCCAGTCCTTGTCCAAGAGCTGCCAGGGGACTGTGGCCGGGAATGCTGGGCTGAGAGGCTCATTCTTTGTCACTGAATTCAGCTTGAAATGTGGAGTCCTACGAGCTTCCAGCGGCCATCCGAAGATTGCGGGAGAGGGGTTGTCGGAGAGCAGACACCCACAGACAGGCACTCCGGCGAGCAGAGCCAAGAATGAAGAAGAAGAGAGGAAAGGAGGCCTGTCTTTTGCACATTGGATCAAGAGGTGTCTGAAGTCTAGTTCTAGATAATTCAAAGAATCAATGCATTTTCCCTTTTCCTGCTTAAGCCAGTTGGGTCAGGACACTTTCTATGGAAAGAATCCCAGCTACAGACTAACTGGAGAACGGCGGGGCCGTCGCTTCCCTGGGAGGGGTCCCTGTGCCAGTCCACGCAGCCTCCGGTTGCCACCGCTGTGGGCAGCTGGGTCGTCCTGTCAGTGTCTCCTGCTTAGGCTCATAGCCAGTGAGAGCGCATGCTTTCCCGTTCCGCAGTTTCCTTCTTAATTTCTCTCTGAGCATCCTCCTAGGGTTTATGTAAAGCCCTTTTATAAATTTAGTATTTATTAGGGCTCCCTCTCGCACTTGACATGTATCCATTTTTGCCTGAGATGCAAACTCCTGAGGACCTAATATCATGATCCATTCGGGGGGAAACAGGAAAGAGAACCAATAAAACCTAACGAAGCTGAGTCTAATCATTGCCCCAAATCCCCCATTTGGCTCCCTAATGGGCCAAGGGGGGGCAGTGATACCTCAGTGCTTTCGCCGTCCGCGTTCGTTCCTGGTGCCTGAGAGCCCTCTGTTAAGCCACACAGCACAGCCGTTTTGCAGAGGCCTCTGGGGGTCCTGGCTGTGCCGCGGCATTTGCAGCGTACCTGGCCTAAGTCGGGGAGCCTGGCAGCTCAGGCCTGGGCCGACCGCCCCGAGGAAGGCGGAGCCTGCAGGTCCAGCACTCCGCCCTGCCGACAAGGCGAGGCCTCTCTGAGGACGACAGGTGAATCCAACTGGGACCGTAGATGGGGCTTAGGGAATAGATGGGGGGTGGTGCTAGTAGCCGGCTTGCAGCGCCCCGATATGAAGGGCGAGCAGGACCCTTTGGGAGCTGCTAATCGTATTGGGGAAACTGAGGCCTAGAGAGGTCAGAAACTTCCCCCAAGGGGACTCAGCAAGTTGGTGCCTGAATGATCCTGGCTCAGAGGCGAGCTCTTCTGATGCTCAACCCAGTATGTTTCCCAATGCCCGGGGGCAGCAGAGGAGCTAAGAGACTCCACTACTTGTCTGATGGAACATCTGATCCCCTCTTTGGTTGCCTGGGGCAGGTTAGCTGGGCCCTTCTGTGGATGGGGAGGCTCCACAGTTACCCAGGGGGCCCTGGAGACAAAAGTCCTAGAGACGGGATGGGGGGGTGTCTTCTGGCTCAGGAGACAGGAGATCAACATTCTAATCTTTTTTTTAAACTTTTTTTATTTCAGCATATTACAGGGGTACAAATGTTTAGGTTTACGTATATTGCCTTTGCCCCACCCGAGTCAGGGCTTCAAGCGTGTCCATCCCCCAGACGGTGGGCATCACACCCATTAGGAGTGTATATACGTGTCTCCTCCTCCCCACTTCCACCTGCCCGACACCCAATGAATGTTGCTACTATATGTGCACATACGTGTTGATCGGTTAAAACCAATTTGATGGTGAGTATATGTGGTGCTTGTTTTTCCATTCTTGGGATACTTCACCGAGTAGATGGGCTCCAGCTCCATCCAGGATAACACGAGAGGTGCTCTTGACACCATCGCTCGCTGGGCAGCGCAGAGCGAATCACATCACTGTGTCTGCAAAGTGTGCACAGGCAAGCACCGACCCTCGCGTGTCAGGTACTGCTCTCTCTCGTCATGTTTTGAACTCCATAATCCTTATAATAATTCTGTGAGATATTTGCTATTATCTTCAATCTAAAGATGAGGAAACCGAGGCACAAACAGGTGAAGCCAATTCGAACCCGTGCAGTCTGGTGCCAGAATCTGCTGTTAACCTCTGTGGGCACTGCCAAAGGATAATAATAACTAATAGCACAATAAAGTTAGTAAACAATCAAGATAAAGCAATGCATCTCCCACAGGCTTCTCACGAAGATTCAATGAAGTAAGTATACTAACCACGTCTTTGGTTTTCTGTGTTCTGATGCTTTGACATTTGGGGTCCTGTTGACCCTGAGGGGCTGCCCTCCCAGGGTTAGCCAACCCGTACAGGCTGCAAGCAGCTCACCTGGGGGCGAGCTTCCTCCACACAAATGCACACACCACCAAGCCACAGTCCACAGCCCCACTGCCGCCTCTGTCGAGTTCTTATGCTCCCGGTCACTGTCCTCCTGCCGTCATCAACCCAGGGCCGGGTACTGGACAACCAAGGACAGTCCTGTGCCCTGGAACCTGCTGAAATTATTCACACTCGCCAATCCTGAACCTGTGAGCCCTGCCGTGCCTCTCCCTTGCCGTGGAAACCACAGTCCGGGCTCCTGCCACTGTGCCCATCTTCCTCCCGATGGACCCAGGTGCTTTGCTGAGTGGCCTCTGGGTCGTGGCTTGTTCCCTCCTCTTGGCAACTGTGAGTAACAAGCTATCCTTTCAATGGCAGTCGTCTCCTGATGTGTTGGCCCCGTTGTAGCTCACATTTTCTATGAGTGCACAATACTTAAAACAGGAAGTGGAAGTTCTACACACATATAATACTGAACAAATGTAAGATATCATCCACCTACCCACGAGGAGAGAAATGGTGTATATTGAAGACTTACCAACTTTGTGCTGGGTATTTTACACACACAATTTCATTTCATCATTGCTATCGTTACTATGAAAACTAGGAATTATTATCCCTACTTTGCAGATAGGAAAACTGAGGCTCACGAGAGTTACCCAGTTCCCAGAGGGCAGTTTCCAGGCCTGAATCCTGCTTGTTTGATATGGAAGCTTCTCTCCTCTGCTGCAGCCAAGAAGGGGCCGGAGGAGGACACTATGAACTTCAATCTAGAAGGAACAAGAAAATAAAGAAATCTCAAAAGCAAAGCCCTCTGCCGCTTTCCTGCTGCGCTGCCTCCCCTTTCGGCTGTGTCTCAGGAAGATTCTCTCCGTAAAGAACTCTTTGGCCTCATACCAGCCTTTGCTTCTTCATTTATTAATTCCTTCTCCAGTTCATTTTTAAGACAGTGGGGAAAGACCGGCTTTTAAATAACACATGCTTTAATTTCACCTTAGCCTGGATCAATATTTCCACTTGTTCCAAACTGGCAACCTGTCCTCTAGTGCCATCCCTGTGGCCTTTTATCCTCCCTTCACTCAATCCCCTGGGTGAAGAAAGACAGGTTGTCAGGCTCAGCTCCTGCTCCAGGGCAGGGGCAGGCTGTTGGTGTGGGCACCCCACATCCAGCTCCCCAGGTGTGGGGCGCCCTCGTGATAAATGATCCTTTGGTGTGAGAAGGCACGTCTGAGGAGAACGCTTAGGAGTTAACACGTTGGGGCAGGAGGGGTGTGTGCAGCCATCCTGCAGGAGTCGGGTGCAGGAACATGCTGCTGCAGGGGCCAGCAGGGCTCAGGCCTCCAGAAGGGGAGGAAGGGCTGTCATGTGGCGTTGCCCAGAGAGTGTCCACGTACACAGCAGAAACATAATATTTAGCACACAGAAGGTGGTGGTCGTGGACATCAGCGGTTTCGCCTGCTCTGTGTCCTCTCTGTGGGCTCAGCAGCCATCTCCTCCTCTTGGGGACCACTCTCTATGCTGTGATTTCAGTGGGGTTGACAGCAGCCCCTGGCCACCTCTCCCTCAGGGCCAGAACCGACAAATTGGACTAACGGCAATTTCTTCCAGGTAGGCACAGGATCAAGTCAAGTCAGTGAGAATCAACCCTGGGAACCTTAACGAAATCACTGGGGAAGAGGCGTGCTTTCCTTTGGAAAGGGTCAGCTGGCAGGACGTGGGCATGGAGTTGCTGGCGGCCCTGTTGGTGCCACATGGGCATAGCTTGCCCGAGAACAAAGCCAATGATGAGGAACAGCAGAGGGGATGGAAGACAATCCTCCGGTTGGCCTAGTTTAAACACCCAGATGTGATTGTGCCTCAAATTAGATGTCCTGTGTGACTCTCAGTGGTGTGAGCCATGACTGTCTTTTATGCGTAAGCCAGTTTGAATTGGGTCTTGCCCCGCGCAGCCGAAATAGTCTGCACTAATCCATGGCCAGTCCCCCTCTGAGCTGCGCAGGGTGGGCCCTCTGTCTGCTCCAGCCACACCGGCCCTCGTTTTCCTTTGATTGTTCCAGTCTTGTCTCTTGAAGCTACCTTTGCTAGGACTGTCCTCCTCCACTCCCGTTTTGCCTGGATAACTTCTGCTCAGTCTCTAGATCTCAGCTCAGACATCACGCCCCCCAGGCCAAGGTGGGCCCTTCCGTTTTACACTCTACACACCCTTAGGCTTTGCTTCATAAACTTAGCACAGTTTGTAATAATGTATTTATCTTGGTAATTTTCCAGTTGTCCACTTCCTCCACCAGCCTGGCTGTCCCATGAGGGCAGAGAGTTGTTCCTCAGTAGGTCCCCAAGGCCTAGCATCATGCCCAACGCACAGCGGGCAATCAGTAGATCTTTGCTGCGTAAACCGTGCATGTGACGTGAGTATTCGATCCCTCTGTGGACACCCACAGCGAGTGGACGCATCGGAGTGGGGCCAGGGGACACAAGCCAGAGGGTGTCTCACCCCTTAAGTCCTAAAGTAGAACTTGGAGAAATGGGACTGCGGCCATCAGACATCCAAAGGGCGGTCATTTGGAGAGGGAGGCAGTCTTGTTGGTTTCCACACAGGGTGAGTTTCAGACAATGAGGACAGGACCCGGGAGGCAGGCCCTGACTCTGTGAGAATGGATTAGCTAAAGGCCACGCTGGGAATTTTGAGGATGGATTCTGTAAAATTGTACGTATTTATGAAAGTTTCCATAAGGAGAGTTTGACTGGTTGTATGGACCTTTTGTTCTGTGTGTAAATCTCAGAATCACAAACGTAGATTCTTATCTGATAGAATTGCAGGAGTAAGGATTGTCACAGAGACCCAGCTTCCTGCCCTCTTTCTCCCCACGGCATGGCCCAAGGGGTGGTGCTCTGTCGGGCAGTCCCCGCGATGAGGAGCCCCCGCCTCCCCGCCTTGTCCGAAGTGTGGGTCCCACTCCGCTCTTCCCTTAAGTTTCTCGAGCAGGGTGTCTTTTGGGTGATGTCTGAGCTGTGTCCTCAGAGCCCTCTGGCTGGTCTCGTCTCTGCATGGTCAATAATCCGCAGGGTGTCAATATCAGCCTTATAGCTAATATTGCTCGGAAATGGGATTTTTGACAGAGATGTTGTTGCCAATAAAGACGGGCCTGCCGGCAAACTAGCTAATACTGTGGCTTCCACCAGGCCTTGCTACGGCCACACAGACGACTCCAATGAGATAAATTACTTTCCCACCAATATAAACATGACTGCAATCAATACAGTTAGTAAATAACACGATTTTCAGAAGAAGAGAAAATACCAGTATTAAATACGTTCACAGTGACGGGAAGCCAGCTTGGCCCGAGGTGTGTGAGTGACGCGCCCAGCCTGGGGCCTCGGGAAAGAGGTCAGAGCTGACCCGGGACGAGAATTATGCCAAGGAGAGTGAGATTTTCTAGAAAAATGTTCCTCATGGTCTCAGATCTCTTTTGGTTGGAGGCTTGACTTTCCTGCTCTTTTCTTTCCTTGGGTTCTAGAGTCTTTCACCAAACGTTTTGCTTCTCTGGGTTTCCTTTGAGTCATCCACTAAGAAGGAGTGGTTTCCCCTGTGCAAACACCTTGAGATGGGGCCGTGAGGCTCGGGTGAGAAAACTGGAACAGCTCTGGGAATCTCAGCGTGCGATCATCCCGGCTGCCCTGGGCCTCCTTGCACGCTCATCTTACCACACTGCTGGGACAGAGGGCCCCGTGAAAATTGCCCTCAGCTTCTGGCATGAAATTCGGCCAGAGCAGAGGCTGCAGAAGGAAGACTATTGAAAGAACAGAGACGATAACGTCATAACATCAACACTACCACCTATTTATTGAATACTCACTATGGATTGGCCCTGTGTTAAGCATTTTACATCAATTATTTCCTTTAATTCTTGCAACCGTTATGCATGATTACGATCCCTGTTTTGCAGATGAGTAAACGCAGCATGGAGCGGGCATAAAAGAATGAAGAGTGCTCTTTTAGGAGAAGCAGGCAGGAAAGGCCTCTCTGAGGCCTGTATTTGAGCCAAGCAGTGAACCAGAAGTGGGGCGTGACGCCCGCAGACAGACATCTGAGAGAGGGCAGACCAGGCAGAGGGGAGAGCACGTGCAAAGGCCTGGAATCGGGGCTCGCTCAGTGTGTTTGACGAACGTCAGAAGGCCAGTGCGTCTGCCAAGGAGTAAGGTAGGGGAAGAAATGTGGGAGGTAAATCAGATGGGTGGACAGGCGAGATTTTTGAGCTCTTGAGGACTCTGGCAAAAAGTTTGAATTCTATTCTAGTGTGAATATGGCGGCTGTGAGAATTGAATAATGGGCCCAAAGTAGTTTGTGAACTGCAAAACATTAAACTGGTGTGGTATGCTATTTTAGACCTTCATTCACTCAACAACCCCCAACATGTTGGTCTATGTCCAGGGGGCTTTATCCAAGGAGTTTAGATTCAAAACACCTCTACTACTTCCTGGATTCCAGACAGACCGTTAATGGACCAGCCCTGTCCTACAAAGACTTGTGTGATGAAAACTGATCAGGTGGTAGAAGCCCAGATAAGGCAGTCCTGGGAATCTCTCCTGATTCCTTCCCCCCCGAACTAACCAGCCATTAGAAGAAAGACCTGCTTTCTGGTATGGGGAACTGCGTAATGAGTCTTTGCAAGATAGCCATGATTGCTTTGAAGAGGGACTTGGGGTAGTTCCAGGGAGAAAGGCTCATTTCTAATCAACCAGAGATTTCCTCTTGGAAGTTAGTGTAGCCTGGAAAGAAATTACATTAAATACTCTTTCTTGGCACCAAAGGGAAAATACAGAACAGTGAATTTACAGACTTGCTAAGCAGAGACCCGAAGATGTGCACAGCCCCACATTGGTTTGCAGGCGCTAATTCTGGATTCTCCCTATAAATATATAAAGGAATAAAGCAATACAAGCACAACAGGGGCATAAAATAATTCACAGATGATGGGTCCAAGAAGTGTCCAACCTAGGATGGAATTCTTGGGCAATCACCCAAATCTGGAATCCTCTATAATTAAAAAGTAGGGAAGAAGAGTATGCTTTCATTATTCTTGATCTAGGACTTTGTAATTTTGCCAATCTAATGAGTTTAATAGTTTCTAATGGTTGCTTATTTTAGTTTTCCTGATTACAAATAAAGTTAAGTATATTTTTTAAAAGAAGGAAGGCTATGTATTTGTAAATAATGACTTTTAGTATTGATTATAGTAGCATAAAGCAGATCATCTTTTGTGCTTGTGGTTTGCCTTTGGCATGATATTTTCTCTTCTTTCTGGAGCTATGTGAGTAGAGGTAAGATATGTCATCAAAAGTAATACTACTTAGCCAAATACATGCGTGTTGTATTTTGTCTCTTTGTGTGTTGATTCATTCAACAAGCAGGAATGAGAAACCACTTCTACCAGTCAGAATAGTGAATGCTGGTTCCTGCAACAGAAACCTCTCAAATCTCAGTGGCTTGATGCAGTAAAGATTTATTTCCCACTCAAAGTCCTATTGAGTTAGACGGTTCTCTTGCGTAGTTATTCTGCAGGTGGTGACACAGCAATCCAGGCTACTCCTGCCTTATGGCTACGCTGTCAGAACAAGGAACTTCCAAGACCATGGTGGCACGAGAAGAGAAGGCGGAAAACTTATGTGAACTACAATAAAACCCCAAGCCCCCGCTGACCGAATGGACCCTCTCTTGGCCAGGAGGACCCAGAAAAACCTTAAAACTGAGTTCGCAGCCATGAAGGGAAGGGAGGTTAGACATGCTTCCATTTTACCCCCTCCCTGTGGAGTTTAGATGCAATTGACCAGCAATACTGTTAAAATAGACATGACAAAACTAATAAAACAGACTCTGTGTGACAATAAGATACTAAATTATTAACAGGACCTAAGGCCATGCAGGACAAAGGTTAAATCATCTGCAGGCCATCAATTTGCTTAACAGATCACTTGAGTCAGTATTTTGTGGCTTGCCTCTGATTAACAGAATGCCTTATCTTAATTCGAAACATTCCAAGCCTTTAGACAAAGCTTAATTTATTTAAGCAATTACAAATCAGAAAATCTTTAAACCCACATACAACCTATAAGTTAGTCCCATCCCCCTGCTTTGAGATGTCCCACCTTTTCATACCGAACCAATGCGTATACCTTCCATGTATTGATTTATGATTTTACCTGCAATTCCTGACTCCGTCAATGCATGAAAGCAAACTGGAACCCAGCTGCCTCAGGGTCCCTTGCTCCAGACTTCTTGGGCATGGCTCCCCAAGCTGTGGTGACACGCATTGGCTCAGAATAAACCTTTTTAAATCATTTTACAGAGTTTGGGGTTTTTTCCATTAACAGTTGTATTGGATGATTTTAAGAACTTACCTTGGTAGTGACTTGCAGTACTGTTACTCACATTCTATTGGTCTGAATCCAGTCACATGACCCTGCCTAGCTTCAAGGGAGTCTGATAGATGTAGAGGAGCACATAGACGGATATGAGCACCCCCAGTCTCTGCTGTACACCTGTGTGACAGCGCCTGTGCTTGTTAATGAGACAGTTTTATGGGTGACTAAGATATGGACCCACCCACCAACGAACTCACAGTCTAACTGGGGAAAAAAGGCATACAGAATTATGCCATACTGCAGAATAGGATACTGAAAATTATTGATCAGGTGCCACAAAACTCTCCACAACTTAGAAGGCAGTACAGGTAGAGTGAACCGCAAGAACAAAGGTATGGAGGCCAGAAAGCATGAGGGGTATCTTGGTAATTGTGACATAATACTTCAATAGAGACAAGGACATGTGAAGGGGACAAGTGGAAGGAAATAAATCTGAAAATGTAATTTGGGTCCTGATCAAGGACAGGCTAAGGAATTTCAGAAGCCGTTGACTATTTTTGAGAAAGGAAAGAAAAGAATATTAAGTAAAGCAACTAATTAACCAGTTCAACCAAGATAGGAAAAGTCTGTAATAATGTTGTACCTTTGTTTCCTCATCTGTAAAATGGGTATATTAATATTAATCTTTCTTTTTATGGTTGTTGTGAGGATTAAATAAATAAATACACATAAAGTGCTTAGAATCATGCCTGATATAGCAAGTGGCCAACATTAATATTGGCCAAAGAGTATGTAGCCTTGATGCACTAATCTCTCCAAGAGAGGTGGCCGTAACTTAAAAGACAATCTTGACCAGGCCATTAAAGAAATTGCCCAAATGGGTTGACAACCAGGGCAAAGGAGCAAAATATCCACAATAGGGGTAGAAATGATTCTCTGGGATCTCCCATATTTCAGGAAGGCCATATTCCCCTCCATTCCCCTCCATGCAAGCTCTCGCTTTAAGAGAAGGAGTATAAAGTCGTATTTCAGACTACCTGGGGAGCTATCCACAGATCTTGGGCAAAACCACATGGTGGTTAAGAGGGCGAGTGCTGGTCTCAGATTGTCTGGGAGTGGATTCTGACTCTGCCATGTATCAGCTGTGTGCTCCTGTACAGCACATTTAAAACCTCATTAAGTCTAAGTTTCCACCGCCATAAAATGAGGGTAACACTAACCTCGTGGAGTTGTTAGCAGAGTCAATGGGATGATATGTGTACGACACTGAGCATGGTATCTAGTTTGCACTAAATGTTCAATAAATGCTGCTTTTTATTTTTTATTAATTAGAAGACATAAAGCACAAATTAAAAACTGAATTCTATAGCCAACTCAAGAGTCAACACAAATTCAAATATCTGGATATTTGAAAACAATTAAAATAAGTTGCAGATTTATGTCTAGTCACATGTTCACAGATGTTTAGGTACCAACCTAGAGAAGTGACTATATCTGGTCAGTTGTTTCCTTCCCTAGTGGAGAACCTTTGAACATACTGCTAACTTCGGTGGTAATTTAACCCTTACCTTAACCTGGTCAGCAAAAATCTTACAGTTGAATTTTGTCCCTAAATTCCAATGTGACTTTCTTTTTCTGTCTTAATCCTGGGTCCTGCGCTCTTGAAGGAAATAGAGCGATGTCTGTTCGTTTGGAAAGGGCTCTGTAGAGCATTCAAAGAAAGGCACATGTGTGTTGTGGGGGTGCTTCCTCTACCTCTCCAAAGCCACCCCCTTGGGGTCAAAGCAGGGCTGCCTCCTGCACAGAGGTGCAGACAGTGGCTCTCCCCAACCCTGTGCCTTCCAAAGAGCAGCCCTGCTCATACTAGTGCCTCTCCTAAGATAGAGATCTCACTCCAGGTCAAAATCCAAGGGGCCAGGCAGGTTAATGGAGCCGCCATTTTCCTTGGTGTGTCCCACTGAATCTTCCAGAATCAATTTCTCTATTTAAAACTCCCTTTTTCTTCAGCCAAAAAAGCCCAGAAGCCTCATTTCAAGTCAGGAGAATAGTAGCATGTCATTCTATTAATACACACAGTCAAAGTCTGAATCTAGTTTGGACTCAGTGGCCCCTGTCCCAACCCTACCCCTATGGGCTGTGAAGAACTAATTCAGGGAGGATAAAGGATGAAGAGCATGGAAAAGTTAGAATCACTGTATTTGAATTAATTCTGCAAATACGTATTGAAGCCTACTGCATGTTGGGCCCTGTTCTAGGCACTGGGAAAAAATAAAACCCTGTTGATGGCCTTAAAGAGCACAAGTCAAGTGGGAGAGGTGAAAGATTTATGCAGTAAATATAAAGTCCGCAGAGCAGGACAAGTACGACACGGAAAGTAACTAGCATGTGGGCGCCAGCACAGTGGAGGGGGTGTCATAAAAAGTCTCCTGGGGGACATGACATTGGAGCTGGGTTTCCAAAATTGAACATGAGTTCTGCAGGTGCAGAGAGGGAGGGAAGTGAATAACAGGGAAGATTCTAAAATCTTCCTACTCAAATTGTCGTCCACACACCAGCATCATTGTCGCCACTCGGGAGCTTGTTGGAATCGCACAATCGTGAGCCCCATCCCAGACTTGCTGAGTCATAAGCTGCAGTTAACCAGATCCATGGGCTCATTAAGCCCTGAGAGCGCTCGTCTAGCAGGAGTGGACAGTCAGAGCAGGGGAGGGAAGGACAGAAATCCAGGCCTGCTCAGGGAGTTATGAGAAGCTTGGACCAGCCAGGAAGCCCACCAGGGGCAGTGGTAGAGGCTGGGGAGGTGGATCCCACACCCCCACCACATTTGCAAGGAGGAAAAGAGCCTTCTTAACCTAAACTCCTCCACTTGGAACCTCCACACCTTTCCAGTGGCTTTAGGGACCACAAGTGGGGAGCTGGTGGCTGGACTCTGGCATCTGTCTCACCTGAGGCCGGAACTGACCTCTGTTTGCATTTCCTCCTCCAGGCTGGGTCCGTTAGAGCCGACTCAGCTATTTGCCTCTGCCCACATCCCAGGCTGCTCTGATGAGAGTTCATACAGACCAATCAATCAGGCCGACTTCAATTAATCCTAATTGTCCTGTCGGGATTCCTTGCCAATAACTAGGAAGGTGTGGTGAGCCGCAGGTGTGACTTCATCATGGCTTTCGGAATTCCCATAGATGCTGGAGGCAGCTGGCTCCTGTCCTCAACTCTGCACACAGTGGTGTGCTCTGTGTGTGCGTGTGTGTGTGTGTGTGTGTGTGTGTGTCAATACTCAACTGCAGCACACAGTGGTGTGCTCTGTGTGTGCGTGTGTGTATGTGTGTGTGTTTGTGTGTGTCAATACTCAACTGCAGCACGCAGTAGAGCTCCTCAGACCAACCGGTCGCCTCCCTCCTTTCTGTGGCTTCTTCTCTGGGAGTCAGGGAAGATCCATCAGGCAGATTAAAAAAACAGACACTACAGAACAATCTAGGGCCTTCTTTCCAAGAATGTAAGGACAATCATTTGATCTCTTGAGTCTCGTTTCCCGACCTGTAGGCACGGTCATGGGGCTGCTCCCCTCGTCTCTTACTCATTCCATCCTTGTCCCCAGACACTGCGTGTTCCTTCACATGGCTTCTGCACATGCTGTTCCCTCTGCCAGGAATGCCCTTCCGCTTCTGCTGTTTGCCCAAAGAACTCTCAGCTCCATCCAGTTGTGCTTCCTCCCTGAAGCCCTTCTGCAACCTTCCTGGGCTGAGTTTGCTGTTCTGTCCTCTTCCCGTCCATAGCTCATAATCTCGGCCTCCGCCTGAACATTTCTCGTGCTGAGCTGAGGCTGGGTTTGCGGGACTCCTCCAGGGCACAGATTATATAACTTATGTTCATCTGCACCCTTGCACCAAGCACCAAGTAGGTATTCAATAAATGTGTCTGGAAAATTCTACTCTATTGAGACCAGATAGTCCAAACACATTTTTGTGAATAAGTTTAGTCGAGAAATAAGGGTTAATTTTTATGAAGTGTGCATCATGATTGAAAGAATACAATGAAAATCTACAGCTCCAAATCTTTCCTCGATGCTTGAACATGCACGAGTGAAAAGTGGAAGAATGATGTAGATTGGAATATTGGGGGGAGAAAGGAAACTTAGGGAACTTAGCAATTTCGCAAAGGCCAATCTGACAAGGGGAGTAATATCTCTCCCAGGGCAATGCTGAGCCCCAGAAAGGGGTCTCCAGAACCTGGCCAATTAAAAGAGCTTTTGCATCTCTTTCCCAGCCAAATGAGACCCTGTCCGTGTGAACAGTGAGCTGCGAATGAGGGACCGAAGCAATCATGATGGACCGGTTTCAACTCCAGCCACGGGCTCCCACTAACAGCAGTGAGTGCGGCGCTCGCTGGATTGCAAGAGTAAGGCAAGGTGACGGGGAGCTCCTTCACATCCCCGGAGCTGCAGCGAGGTCATCTTCATTGCACTGTCTGGGGGAGTTCAGGGTGGCAGGGGGAGAAGGCAGGTTCAGAAGATGGTACAGGAGCCAGACAAGCGGGGTTCACATCCAGGCTCCACCGCTGACCCTAGCGCAGCATCTTGCAGTGCCAGAAAGTAAGAAAGTATTAACAACAAAAAGAAGAAAGGAAACACCACAATGATGGGAACATATCAAAGGGACACAGGATCCAACTGAAAACGCTCCCAATGGCCAAATCTGGCACAATTTGAGCAACAAAATAAAGTAATACTGGATTATAACTCAAAGTATAAAATGAGTATCCATAAGTCTATACTGATATAAAAACATGATTAAATAAATAAATACATAAACAGGGGAGAATAGACAAATCTCCCAGGCAGAAGAATTCTAAACTCTCTTCCTGAATCTACAAGGCCTGTGCGATCTAGTCCCTGCCTACCTTTCTGGCTGCATCTCCCGCCGCTCTGCCCCCATCCAGTGTCACAGCCCCGGGGTCCTGTGACATCCCTTGGGGGCTTTGCATTGGCTATTCTCTTGGCCTAGAACATTCTGCCTCTGATTCTTCACACAGCCGGTCGCCTCTTGTCATTTGGGTCTCAGCCCAATGTCACCTCCTCAGAGAAGTCTTCCTTGATCACCCTGACCACGCCCTATTCCTTTGCTCTGTTTTATTTCCTTGACAGCACTTGTTGTTGTTTTTTTTAAAAATAGGCTTATTTACTTTCTTATTAACTTGTTTATTTGCATTTTCCCCTAGTTTAAAAAACGAGCCATGAGAATAATAACGCTGCCTGTCCTTTCACCACAGGGTACCTGGCACATAGTGTTCAATAAATATTTATGGAATAAATTAATGCTCATCAATCTCAACATTCTTGGAGCCAGGCACGGTGCCTAGCACAGAGTGAGGATGAATATTGTTTGTGTGGTGGGCATGTGCATAGATTAATAAACAAATGAATTAATCAGTGGATAAATGAGCAAAGAAAACAATGACTAAGTATGAATAAGTGAGCCTAGGATGTTTATAAAATCCTGGGCTGGCCCCACATAACGCATTAATTGTTGAGTCCCCCCACCAGGTGAATCCTGCAAAGCTGTCCTGCACATTTGGCTGCAGACAGGCAGCCTGGTTGGAGTTTATGGGTAATTTGGACTTTAGCTTTTGGAGATGCCTGTCTGAGGTGGGGAGGAGAGGAAGCCTGTGAGCTTCTCCTCTCCAAACATTTAATGAGCCTTTTGGAACAGATCATTTGGAGAGGATGCTGCAGAGATGAGGGGTAGGGTATAAAAATAGATGGATTTCCTTATTGAAATGACTCCCGGTCATATTTTCCGTGTGTCACAAAATGATTAAAACTCATAAATTACCATTAACCGTGAAGTGAGCAAATAGTGAACCTGCAAGCATCTCTTCTGTTCCAGAGCTGGGTCTCGGGAGCCCTCGGGGAAGGTTTGACGGCTGCAGCAAGTCGCTTCACCTGCAAGCCCAGAAGCCACTTCAGGGAAGAACCGCAAAGGCCCCATGGTCCCCAGACACGGAACAGGTACGAGCAGCTCCTAGACTCTGTTCCTGCAGGGCAGGGCCCAGAGGAGTTGCTCTCAGATGACATCTTTTCTCAGGTTCTGTGGCTACAGTGTGCACAGTGTGTTGCGTGTGGAAGGACCTTTTGCCCCCATTAAAGCAGCAAATCTCTAGGGTGATCCCATGGAAGGCATCCAAGCACCTAGAGAAAGGACAGAGGCCTTCCTGCCCTGATGTGGTCCCAGTGGGGCTTAGAGCGGCGAGTCCCAAACCAGGTATTGAATCGGCATCTCCCGAAGGTCTTTACCGTGGAGATTCCCGGGTCCCAGCCCGCACCAATGAGCCGGAGCCTCTCAGGGTGGGGCCCAGGGGTGCTGCGTTTTACAAACTCGCCGAGCGCCTTACTTACCTCCCCGCCGTCTCGAAATAGACACGGAGGAAATTAACGAGGCCACGATTTCCAGACCCTGGACCGAAGACAGTGCAGAGTCGCGACCCCTGAGAGGACAGCGTTCAGGACACTGGCGCTGGCTCCGCTGCCGCCAGGGCACCTTCCAAAGCGCAGCGCGGGGAGGGCGGCCCGGGACGCAGCACCGGGCGCGAGCCGAGCAGGGTTCGGAGCGCGCGCTGCCAGAGGCCGGAATTCTGGAAGGCAGGTGCGGGGAAGGAGAGCGCCGGAGAGGAAAGACCCAGAAATGCGTTCGGCCACGCCCTGTGGGTGTTTGGGTGAAGCCTGGGCTTCGAACGACTGAGCAAGACTCCGTGAGGCCGGACGGAGCGCAGCTGCCAATTGCCGAGAACTGGGCGGAAACTGCGGGCTCTGTGGGCGGGGAGGCCTCGGTGTGCGCCTCAGCTAGGGCTGCATGAGGGCATGTGCTGGGAGTCGGGGCCATGCCTGGGGCCAGGCTTCTCGGGTAAGTAAGGACTATACCCTCCAGGGGAGTTTCCCGACCTCCGAATGCAAACGTCTGTGGACACTGCAAAATACCTCTGGAAGTGGGGGCGAAAATCACCCTCAACTGAGAACAGCTGCTCTAGGGTAAGGGCCACATCTTATGACTCGTGATGACACCAGCCAGTCCCAACCAAACATAAATAAATAAATAAATAAAGCAAAGCCCGATAGGATCATGAGAATTCACCAGTATTTTACATGTCTGCAATAGCAAAACTCCCAACCTTCGTAAGAAAACGACATAATCCAAACTCCCTGCAAGATGCCATCCACAGCATCCCGCGTACAGGAAGACATCAGCAGGCAGGTGAGGCAGAAAGACAGGACCCACAGCCGAGGGCCTGGCAGTCGACAGAAGCAGACGTGCAGATGGCATAGGTGTTGCAATTAACAAAAAGGCTCTGAAAAACAGCTGTTATAAATGAAGGGTCAGGAAATGTGAAGATAGATCAATAGAAATTGTTCAATCTGAAGATCAGAATAAAAAGCTTTTTTAAGGTGAACAACCACTACTTACATAGTCAATTGATTTTAGATTAATGTGTCAAGATTTTCAGTGGGAAAGAAAGTCTTATCAG
>NW_012150374.1:1223554-1246166 GCF_000956105.1 Propithecus coquereli | reverse complement strand
CATTGTGTTGTGGAGTCTTTCGCTTCCCTAGAAGTGAAGTATCGACCATAGTGGCACGAAGGGCGCTGGGGCGGTAAACAGAGTACACTGTTTTGGTTTTACGATTTATGTGGAGTAGTACAATATTACTTCCGAATAGACTATGGAAAATTAAAGATACATATTTTGCTCTTGAGAGCACCCACACAGAAAATAATACGAAGAAGTATAGCCAAAAGCCAATTGAGGAAATAAACTGGAACATTACAAAATATTTAATTAGTATAAAACAAGGCAAGGAAGGAGAACCCAGAACCCCATTTAGAAAAGTAGCAAGATGACAGAGTTAATTATATCGATATTTACATTAAATATTAACGGAGGAAACATTCCCATTAAAAGACAGAAATCGTCTGAATGGATAAAAAGCTAGCCACAGCTATGCGCTGAGACGCTCTTTAAGTATTAAGATCCGGGTAAGTGGGCAGACACAGAGCGCGTGCCAAGAGAGAAGTGACGATGGCAATGTCAAAGGACGCAAGGTCAACGCACAAAAACCAACTCTGTAGTAGCAGCATATAATGGGAAAATGAAATTTAAAAACAACTCCATCTGCAAAATGTACAACCATAAATACTTAGGCATAAATATAACAAAATGTGTTCAAAGCCTTTACACGCAAACCAGGAAACATCGCTGAGATAAATTAAAGAAGATGGAAATAAATGGAGAACTTTACAACATCCAAGGATTGGAAGACTCAATAGTCTTAACATGCAATTCTTGCCAAATTGATGCACATATTATTAATATATGAGCACCCAATCAAAACACCCATGGGCATTTTTTTAGAAATTGATAATTTAATTCTAAAATTGATGGCCATGGGAAGGACCTACAGAGCTAAAGCAATTTTGAAGAATTAAG
Organism: Propithecus coquereli; assembly: GCF_000956105.1. Classification (NCBI taxonomy): domain Eukaryota; kingdom Metazoa; phylum Chordata; class Mammalia; order Primates; family Indriidae; genus Propithecus; species Propithecus coquereli. The sequence continues at coordinate 1,245,260 of NW_012150374.1, read as the reverse complement.
TTGGAGGACTCAGGCTACACTACTTAAAGATTTACTAAAAACCTACAAGAATCAAGACGATGCGATATTGACGTAAGGATAGACACATGCAACAACGAAATAGAATCAAGAGTCTAAGATAGATTTACACATCTACAGTTAATTTATTGTCAATAAACATACCAAGGCAATTCAATGGGGGAACAGAAAGACTTTGACAGATGGTACTGGAACAACTGGATAGCTGTATGGAAAAAATTTAACTGCCTCCTTTATCTTGTACCATACAAAAATTCCAATTGTACTAGATCAGAGACCTAAATGTAGATGCTAAAACTCTCCTCCAGTCACCACTTAGCAGCACTCGGTCATCCGAGGCCTGCAGGCTCTCTGAGCAGCGGCCTAAGGGTGTTTGTTCCGTCTGCTCACCTCCCCTGGCCCTGGGGAAGTGTTTGGCCCGTTATTGGGCTGTTTCCAGAGTGCCCTTGGCTGACCTCCCAGCAAGCAGCTGATGGCGAAGCTTGCTTCTGAGGTGACTTCGTAACTGTGGGAGTAGGTGGAGAGCAGGTGGGGCAGGACTGGAGTCAGTCGGAGCCCTGACCCCAAATTCAAACTAGCTGCACTAATTTGTTAAACCCTAAAAAAAGAAAACCAATTTTAAACCTGAATTATAAACCTAACCAACATAAAATGATCATTTTTAAAATACTGATGAACCATTTTAAACCAGAAACATATTTATTAAAAATTAACGATTTGAAACAGTGGTTTCAAACATTACGGAACATCAGATGCCCCTAAAGGGTTTGTTAGAAGACAGATGTTGTCCCCACCCTGTCCCCAGGGTTTCCCATCCCGTAGATGTCGGGGAGGCCTGGGAATTTGCATTTCTAAGGAACCCCCAAGTGATGCCCACGCTGCTGGCCCAGGATCACACTTGGAATCACCGACCTCAAATCGTCGAGGAGCATCAAAATCGTCTCCAAACCTGAACCACGTGATGTTTTTTGGTTCTTAAGTCTCCGATTTAGTGACAGCTGTTAACACTTCCTGAGTGGCTACTCTGACGCTATGGTTTTGATTCTTGGTTGTGTTAAGATACCTCTTGGAAATCTGATTTTAAAAATTATATAAGTTCTCTCCACAGAAAAACACATGCGCATAGGGGCACAGGGATTCTATCTGCATTCTTCTGCGGCCGAGTCCAAAGCGCCCTATTTCAGCTGGTCCATACTCGTCCCCGGACCCAGGTTAAGGGAATCTGCTGATACAGCCACAGGCTGCACCTGCAGTAAGAACAAGATTTCCAGGTGCTGCCTGGCCCAGCTGTGTGACTTTAAGCCAACCGATTACCCTCTCTGAGACTATAAAATTGGGTGAACTGTGCCTTCCTTTGGTTGCCTCTGGAGAATGGGTCTTGGGAAGTTGGAGAACAGCCCTTTAATTTTTATTTGGTGTACTTCTTTACTGTTTAAACTTTAAGCTGTGTGTAAATTTAAACACAAACACACCACATACTCTTGAATTTTAGTTTCTAAATATGTACATACATTTTTTTTCATAAAATCCGAATCGATAGCCAATTAATAACCTTTGACACCTTTGTGTGGTGCATACAAATGAAATTTTAAAATTCTGCAGCCATGGTCGTTTTTAGTTCCCACGTAGGGAACAATGAAACCACACTAAAGTGGAGAATTACTCAAGCTAAATAAATAGATGTGGAATAAATATTAAATATGCCCCATCCTCTCTGGGTTATTTGAGACTCAGTGGGGAAAAGTATGTGAAAGAACTCTGGAAATGTATAGTTCGTGCTTAAAGACTATTGAATATTTGCTACGGCCATCGTCCTGACATCTATTGGGTTGGAAAACCTTCCAAGGGCTTCCTGAAAGCCCCCCTCTCTCTGCCAGGAGCTGAACCCTGTTCCCTTCACACCCAACTGATTTCGGTAGAAAAGGGCAGGGGGGACACCCTTCTCAGAAAGAAGCTCAGTTCTTTAACATCCAAGTTCCAGTGCGCGTGTGTGCGTGCGCGTGTGTGCGCCTGGGCAGGCATGTGCACGTGTGCGTGCGTGCACGTGGGTCGGTGAGGTCTTTAACACATGCTCCCGTTCCTCCTTAATGAGAAAATAAAAGCCTGGAGCTGGCCTTTCCTCGGCCAGCAGGCCCCGTCCCCACATTGGCCCTCGTGCCCTGCCATCAGCAGCTCCGGAGTTTTGTTGGAGAGCTCACTACAACGGCCCCAGTGGCCAGTCAATGACTCCCTGCCAACGCAATTAGCGTGCACCTCACACGAACAGCCGGCTCCAGTGGGTTCCAGGTCCCCGGCCCTGTAGTTCTCCTCTCCTGCTGCCGTGGCAGTCCCCAGCCAGGCTGCCCTCATTAAGGCAGTGGCAGGCCCTGGCTGGTGGCTGTCCTCACCTGACACACACCTAGGCTAGGCTGAGTCAGGAGGGTGGAGGAAGCCTCGGCCTGAGAGTCAGAACACCGGCTCGCAGGCCCCACTCTGCCTTACTCGAGAGCCCCAGGACATGTCACGTTCTCTTTCTGGGCCACGGTGTCTCCATTTACGAAATATGGACAGTTCAATTAGACCAACGATTCTCAGACATTTGGGATCTGAGGGGCCCTTGGGAGTCTAATAAAGCAATGGGGTCCTTTCTCCAGAAGAACATACATGAACATACATGCACGAATAATGCACACTTAATTTTAGGGGCTCAGAAATCTTCTGGAGCCCATCCATAAACCACAGGAGGGTCGTGAGGTTCCTTCCAGAAACGGCAACTGCACAGGGGGTGGTAAACTCTGCTCCTTCTCCCTGCCTCTCGGGGGTTGTAGGTATCAAAAGAGGCAATGCACAGGTAAATTCCTCAAAACCCGTAAAGTGCTTCTCATTGTCAACATGCAGGCTGCTCTGTGCCTCTTTGCTGATCCCGAGAGGACAGTGTCAGCAGTTACCGTCTCTTAAGCACTCGCAGGTGCTGTACTGAGACTGTCCGTGTATCATTTCATTTGACCTTCACAGTAATCCTACGAGGCGGGTGCTAATATTACCCCCCATTCTACTGATGAGAAAACTGATCACAAACAGTTAATTACCTTGTCCAAGATCACACAGTCAGTAAGTGGCAGAGAGCAGGTAAGTCTGACTGAGGTAAAACAGCCAGATAATGGGATGCTCAGGTCGCCAGTCGCAGTGATAAATCTCAACCCCTGGAGGAAATATCGCAAGTGATCCCTGGGCTGGAAGAGCAGGACATCCACTCAAGGACACACATACACACACGCACACATGAACACACAGTAAGATGTATGCAGGGACACACGCACACACACACACACACACAATGAACACACACTAAGACTCATGCCTAGACACACACACACATAGGGACTGAGGAACCCCAGTTAGACCAGCATCACTGGATGTGGCAGCTGGAGCCGTCCAGGGTGAGGTATCTGGAGAGACCAGGGAAAGAAGTTAATCAGGGCACTTCCTGGAGGAGGCAAAACTGGGATAAGCCTGGATAAAGGGAAAGACAGAGAGTGAAAGAGAAGGTGACCTTTCAGGCAGGAGGAGTCGCTGGTAAGCACAGTGGGGGCAGTAGGAGGGATGCGGAGATGTCAGCCTGCGTGGCTCAGGCAGCCAAAGGTTTGCAAAGAGCCCCTTGTCATGTTCAGCCATGTAGCAGCCAAGACCTGGACCATGTCAACTGGCCCTGGGTTTGGGTTCCAGCTCTGCCACTTACTGACTATATGGTGAGCATGTTACTTAATCACTCGGGCTTGGTTTTTTTCTTTTTTAAATTGGGATTATTCCCGGGTTTTGCCTTTTGGGTTTTTTGAAAAAACTCTATTATTAAAACTCTATTATTAAAAGCGATAATGCACGCGGAGGGCTTGATGTGGGGCTGGCCCAGAATAAGCAGCAAGAAAGCGGTGGTGACTGTTGCTGCCCTTATGACGCTTCGTAACTGTGACGATGTTGTTAGCGTGACGCCTGGCACACACCCGGTACTGCAGCGTTAGCTTCTCCTCCCATGGCTGCTCCCTGTGCCTGTTCAGTCAAGACAGAAAAAAGAGTCTTTTACAACGCCAGAGAGGGAAAGCGAAGCCTCCCTTTGCTCCCCGGATTGATGTCCGGGGAGGGAATCGCAGGGTCCTTTAGAAGGGGGACGATGAGCTAATGAACTGCACGGCTTCTGAGAACCGGGTGCCCAGTAATGACAGCTCGGTAGCGCTGACAGCTGAAATTGGACACTTAGAACATTTCACTTGATTCCTTTCAAACCGAGAGCGAGGTGGCCCACATCTCCGCTTTGTCCTTAATTGGTCACATTTTGAAGCATGCTGTTTACTCGTGACCCCGGAGTTAATAAACAGCCAGAGACCTCACTGTACTGAAACGCAGTTTACAGGAAAGAGATTTGCTTGGTGCCAACAATCATCTGCTAGGACTTTAAATTACCCATCCGTCAATTCCTCTTTTCCTGGGAGGTATTGTTTCACGCCGAGGGTTCCTTGCTAGATTGAGGCCAAAAAAATATTAATAAAAAATTCAAACTCACCGCAAAGGCACCTGAAACACAACCAGCCATCATGCCCCCAGCTGGTCCCATGTTCTAGCCCTCCTCCCTGTCCCAAGCCAGTCTCCCTTCTGCCTTGGGTGGTGCCAAGCTGTGGACTGGACATCGCCTTGTCACCACCCTCCCTCCGCACCTGTAATCAATCAACCAGACTGACGATTCTGCTTCTGAAGCATCTCTCCACCCCAGTGCCACTGCCCCAGACCCTCCTCTGCCTCATTAACAAGACACCTGCCATCGTCTCCCAACTGCCACCCCCGACACCACTCTCACTCCCTTTCAAGCTATTCTCCATGTGGCTGCAAAGGAGATTCTTCTAAAATGAAATTCAGGACCATCATCCTCCTGATTAAAACTTTCCAAAGGCTCCCTGTTAACTTCGGGGCAAAGTCTCAGCTGCATGTGGTGGCAGGCAGGGCCTCCCAAGATCCCGCCCCGCTCGCCCCCGCGTGCTTGCTCTCTCCTTGCTGCACTGCGGTGGAGGCTTTAGCAGGACCAAAGCAGCTGAGGCCCGGAAAGACTCACGGCTCTGCCAGCTACGCACCTGTCCCTTCTACCCCGGGACAGCTTCCTTTCCTTGTTGTCCTGGAAAACTTCATCCCTTCCCCTCCTTTGGTGCTCAGCTCTGACATCACTACCTACACGAAGCCCTCTCTGACAGTCACCGCTTATAGAAATAGAGCTTCTCTTGGAACAGCATGAATATGTTTCAATTGTTGAATACATCTCATTGAATTAAAGTTCCCTGTATTCAAGCCTGTTCTGTTTCCTACTGGGAACAAGTTGACGTCAGTGCCCTTGAGTCTTGAAACGCAAGTACCAAACACAATAGGCTTTGTGTGGATAATGTCATTTTGCTGTCGCCATATTCTATGAGGTAGGTACTATGCCTATTCCCGTTTTATAGAGAAGGAAACTTAGTCTCAGAGAGGTTAAGCAGCTTGCCCAAGATCACACAGGCAATGTCAGACGGACAGAACTAAGATTTAGTGACTCGAAAGGGAAGAGGAGCTCCGGAAACACTGGTTTTCTTATGGAATGCCAGTCAGGTGCTCATTCTTTCAAATCACCACCTCCCCTCATCCTGAAGGTACATTTAGAACAAGAACCTAAAGGACCCTAATGAAAACGTCCAGACATATATTTATCATATTAAAGGGATACTACCTGGATAACCTCTTCTAAAAGAAAACTCCCTTGAAAACGGAAAGAGCTTGAATTTAGAGAACCTGGGGTCTGTCCCAATGAACTCTGATCATTTACTTGTTGCATACATTTCCTCAAGCAAAAAGCTCTGGGTGCTTGCAGTTGGTGTGCATTGGAACGTTGGATACCAAGGGGCTGTGGGTGGGGCAACCACAGTGTTACGAACAATTATAATAACAAGGTTCCAGTCACTGAACATGGACGATGTCCCAGACACTGAACTGAGCACTTGGCAGGACTTGCTCTCCGATAAGTGGCCCAGGGTTGCACAGTGCCAGTAAGCAGTGGAGTGGGACCGCACCCCACGTCTACTGAGCCGGAGCGCGTGCTCTGAACCCTGTTCTGCCGCTACTACACTCTGCTGCTTATGATGGTCTGCTGGGACGGAAGCAGGCTCAGTGGCTGGCGGATACTGCCCAGGCGGAGCTGCTCTGGCCTGGACGCACCGCCCAGTGCTGTGTGAACAGCATGGTGTGCACGCCAGGGGCTGTGAAGACCACCACCCTAGACAGCAGGTGTCCGACTACCTAGGAGAGTCTGGGGTCTATTCTCCCGGTACTAATAAACTCTCCAGAAGTTTCCCTGTGCTAAGACATCTCAGAGTGTCCAGGAGAGTAGAAACAACAAAGAGGTCAGGAATGGGAAGCTCTTACATTCTTGACAGCCCCCTCCGCAGCCATCCCCAACACACCCCAAGGAAAAATCCTGGCGTATCTCCCAGCCTGGCACTGAAAGAGTTAACCTGAAACTGCTTCCATGATGAATGGCTATAATACTGTCTACGTAATGGGTTTCCTATTTAAATTTTGTGAGGATTTAATCAGTTGGGCACAGCTGTGCAAGATGCACTATAAACTATGTTGAAAAATATGTAGACATATACATTTATCTGCTACAAATTAAGCTCACTTAGAGGTGGTCTTAATGGCCCATGTAGCCATCATTACAAGCATAAATTCTAAACTGTCTGTTTCCAGTGAATTTGCTTTGAGAAAAAAATTAATGCTCATCCTTAGCAGAGCATGGTAATAAATGCAAGGACCCTTAATTTGCGAAGCGCTAATAGCCAGGCCATTTTCCATTAGCAACCCCATGCTGGGCCGTATACAGCAGGGTAGCTTCGTGGGGGATTCCGGTGCCCAGGCTGGGCGGCATGGGGGCTGGCATCTGGAGGCCCACATGGAGCTTTACCTGACCCCCTCGGGGGAGGCTGCAATCCCTACTCTAAGGCAAGGAAAGGAGCCTACAAACCAATCCTTCAGTCTGGGCTGCACCCTTTCATTCAGAGACCCACATTCATCCTTGGTCTGGCCGCGGCGGCAAAAGCTCCTGAGCACGAGGATAGCCCAGGGGTGAGCACACAGCTGGGTGCTCATGAGAATTCACCGCAAATGGAAGTTCTCGCACTTTCTTTTAGGTCCTAGCAATAGAAAATGGTAAAAAAAAAAAAGAGCTGGGTTTGAATCCCAGCCCGCTTCCTTGGCACAGTCTGATCCTGGCAACGTGCTTCTCTTAGTCACCAAGAACTGCCAGTTTACAAGACATTCTCTCATTTCTCTTCTCGCATGTCAGTTGATCCTCGCCTTACAATAACAGTAGGAGGCAGGTGCTGCTATTTTTCCACTTAAACACAAGGTCAGGGTGTGGACGGGGCAGCCAGGGGCACAGTTTAGGGAAGCACTCACTCTCGGGTCATGCAAGCACCAGCCCGATATTTGCACCACCCTGACAGTGAGAGCTTCCTTATACTTCACTCCTTAAGTGCCTCTCTTGCCACACCCAGCCCTGTAGGGATCCAAGGCACAGAGAAGTTAAGTAACTTGCCCAAGGCCACAGAGGTACTAAGCCAAAGAGCTGGAGTCCAATTCATAGCCATTTATCTCCAAATTCCATTCTCTTTTCTACATGTCCTGGTGATGCCTTTGAATTGAGCAGCTTGATTTCATTCAGCGGAAGTTGGGCGTTTACTGTGGGCCAAACTTTATAGCAAAAGCTTTCATAACATTTTCTTGTCCCCTCTTCTTCATGGCACATTTTACTTTCAGAAATAATCTCATCGATCCATTTTTAAAATTTGTTTGTGGCCTGCATGCCTCACTGAATATTCACCATTTTGTCTTCAGTGGCTAAAACAATGCTTGGCACATAGTAGGTGCTCAACAAATATTTGTTGAATAAATTATCTTATTCAGCAAACATTTAAATGAGAAGTTGTGAGAAACTGGCCTGGTGGTTCTCACGCCTTGTGCGGTCTACCTTCTGCCCTCTATGTGCCGGGTGTCCCCGTACTCAGTCGTCCTGGGGAAAGGAACCGGTGATGGAAAAGCCATATAAAAGTTAAAATCCGGGTGGGTTTTGTCTGCTTCTTTTCCAGCAATCAGAAATGCAGAAACATTTTCACCAGTGTGTTTGGTGGCAAGAGTTGGCGATACACTAGAAAGTGGTAGAAGGATAAAAATGTGGAAAAATCACAATCTTAAAAAAATTTTGGTCTACTGAAACCTGACCAGTTGCAAAGACACCAGTGACTACGAGACTCCTGGGAATCTCTGAGAGGCATGCCATCGCTCCTCGCAGACGTGAGATGAGCACCCAGAGCCCTCTCCACGTCCTGCGAGCCCAGCCTCCCCATTTGAGACGAGGCTCCCTCCAAGCCGCCTCTGGGAAAGCTCCCGGCTGTGCCCTGTGCCACTTCCATAGAAAGCACCAGGGGAAGAAAACAAATCTTTACATATCTGGCCTACAATTCTACACAATTTAACAGCTGACAGGTTGTGGAAACAGGCAAGAGTTGCTATTGCATCAGCATCACTGCCACTGAAGCAGATGGTGGGATTAGCAGTAACGGAAGGGAGAGCTTGTCCTGCAGGCCAAGTCTGAGCGAGACGACCAGAGGAAACCGCACGCGCCCTGCCCTGCGCAGGCTCCCCTGGGAGGAGACACGCGGGGCAGTTTCAGTGGGTGCTGGGCAGACTGGGGGAGGGGTGGCCATTGAGTGCAATATTGGGGTTCACACAAAGAAAGCCAGATTAATTCCTGACTGGTCACAGTGATAACACACTCAAAGTTAAATAGATGACCAGACACTTCACATCTGTTACTATTATTATTGTACAGCTAATAGGGGCAGAGGTCTAATCTGAATTCATGCCCAAGACCAGTCAAAGTTAGGGACCTTCATCCGCACTAACAAGCTTCTGAGTCAGCTTCCTTCTGCCCGTGGAACCCCAGTCCTCCAAACCCCCATCGCCACTTAGCTAACAAATACCACTTCCTCTGGGCAGCCCTCTCTGACGTCTTACCCTGCTCAGACGGTCCCTATGTCCCGGGTGGCATTCTCAGAGCATGGGCATGTAGAATCTGCCCCCACTCTAGCCTTGCCGCGCTTGGTCTGCCTCTCGTGCGGCCCTGGGAGGGCAGAGGCCACGCTGCCTCGTCCACTGCTGACGCTCCCCTCCTCCCTCCTGGCACGGATGCGAGCGCCTAGCAGTCTCGTAATAAATGAATCAGTGGATCTACAACGGTCTACACCAGGGCATTTCAAACACCCAGGTGCACAACAGTGGTGGGGAGAGCGTGTTAGCACGCAGCTTCCGATTCTGGCGATTTGTCTTTCCAGCAAGTTCCCAGGTGAGGTCCATGTTGCTGGTCCCGGGACCCCACTTTAAGTAGCAAGGGTCTACGCTACCCTATCAGACGTGAGCATGGGCTGTTGGGAGCACAGGGAAGCAGAGCTCTGCCTCAGCTTGTAGCTAATGAAGCAAGTTGGTCAGGCTGCCAACACTCTGAATGTTTTCGGAGCAGATGGGCCGGCAGCACAGACCAGCCCTTAAAGAGCATTTTGCTAGATGCTCTGTGTGCGTGGTCAGTTGTACCCCACACGGGAGGCCACTGTTAAAGTCTTTCCTAACACACAGGTGGGACTTCCCTGAACATCGGGGCAGCGTAGCCCATGCCTGGCTCTGGAGTCCAGCCTGGGTAGGTTTGTGTCCTGACTCTGCCACTGATCGCCTGTGGGGCCTCGGGCAGGTCCTTCAACCCCCTGCGCCTTAGATGTCCCGTCTTTAACACGGGGGTGGGGGGTGATCATCATACGTGCCTCACCGTGTTGCGAGGGCTGAACAAGAAACGTGCTGCGGCGGGGTCCTGGGCACTGGATCGCTGTCGGCTCTTTGAGCTGTTGCTTAATGTGCACACGCAGGCACGTCGCGGCCGGACCCTGACCCGGAAGAATAATTTCAGGGCAGCCGCCCAAAGCTTAAACTGGAGACACCAGAGGCCCAGGAGAGAGCTGCCACCCAGATTTATGATTTAAATGGGATAGAGTCGTCTGCCTGTAATAAAGCATGTTTTAAGCAAGAGACTTGTTCACAGGTTGACACATAAGGATGTAAATTCAAGCCGTAATCTCCCCCCACAGCCCGAGTGCCGGAGGCGCTCAGTGGTGTCTGGGTCGCTGGGCCGACTGTCTTGCTTGGCCTGGCCTCAGCCTCACCCTCTGTGGGGCCCCCAGGACCCTGGCCTCTCTGGGGACCAGCATTTGTCATATGGCTCCATCTCTCCCCACAGGGTCTGTTTCCTGGCTGTAGCAAAGTGGTAGGATTATGGAGCCGAGTGCTGCCCGGTGGACGAAGGCTGTAAAAAGGGATGAATGAATCGTTCCCAGAGTTGTGCACTGAGGTTGCTTCAGAGTCAATGTCATTGAGTCAATTAAGCTAAAATACATGGCATCTCATTAAGCCTTAGGAAATTTTCTTTCCTGAATGCTCCAGGGAGAGACCCCTGGCTCCCCTCCAGCGCCTGCCCTGGCTCCCAGCCCCGTGGACACTCTGGCCCTCCTCTGCCCAGGGTCTTTTCCCATGCTGTTCCCTCTGTCTGAATCACCTCTCATGGCTTTGCATAGCTTGCTCATTCTCCTCCTGCAGGCTTCACCTTGAATGTTGTTTTCTCAGAGAGGCTGGACCTGATGCCAGAATCTAAAAATGTAGCGCTTGTCATCATCTCACAGTGCAGCAAAGGTCACAATTTCTAATTGCACATTTTTGCTTGTTGATTTGTTTTTACCCATCTCCCCTGCTAGACCACACCCAGCACGAGGACAGGGCCGTGTCCACTTTACTCACTGCATCCCGGCACCCCGTCTACGGTCATACTGCTAGAATGAAATGTCTTCATTACTCCCTCTGTGCTTATACTTTTCCAAGGGGCTTCCCTGCTTTATCTTCTTTCCTCACAGCCCCCTATAGGTAAGTGCTATTGTTAGACCCATTTTATAGATAAGGAAACTGAGAAAGAGAGCCCTGATGTCGGCCCAGCTTGGATGGGCTCATGGATCTATGCTGTCACATAGCAGATGTTCAAAAAGTATCTGTGGACAGAAGAGATGATCAGAACCACTCAGTCCAACACAATCCCATCGAGACCCGTCAAATTCAGTTAGCTCCATTCGATTGACAGTAAGTCCTTGGCAGTGTGCTGGGTGCTTCCTTACCCTGAAGGAAGCTCATGGTGGCTGTGGTGACAGAGGCCAGGGTATGAATGACCTTGTCAGCTCCTCTGGTTCCCTCCGCCTTGCCTGGTGAGCTCGACAGATGCCCTCAGGATGCTGGAATCTCACGAGTGAGCCTGAGAGGCACACAGCATTCCGTGGTGCGAAACATGCGATACTTCCACCTGGAAATCCCTCAATTACAGACGCGGACGCCAAGCTGGGAGAGGTTCGGCACATAGCCGAGCAGGAGAAGGAGGATTTGACTCCCTCCACACTGGTTCTGGAACCCCCGTCACACTGCACAAACACTGTAAAAGGATACACTTGTCTCACTTGGTGCCAGCTTGGTCACATGTAGCTGGAGACAGAGTCAGCCACAGGAGGCGGTGGTCTGTCTGCAGTGGGACAGCCAGGGAGGGGCTGGGCCGGGACCCTCAGCCCAGCGCGGTCCCCAGCAAACCTCCGAATGTGCATCTGCAACCAGCACCGTCCCGCTTCTATTAGAGCAAAATATCACTAGTAGGAAAAAAAATGAACGTGTCTGATAGAAAACGTACTTCAGAAAGGATGCGACCAACGCTGACACACAAAAATGAGTTTGAGGCCGGGCGCGGTGGCTCACGCCTGTAATCCTAGCACTCTGGGAGGCTGAGGAGGGTGGATCACTCAAGGTCAGGAGTTTGAGACCAGCCTGAGCAAGAGCGAGACCTCGTCTCTACTAAAAATAGAAAGAAATTATCTGGACAGCTAAAAATATATAGAAAAAACTAGTCGGGCATGGTGGCGCATGCCTGTGGCCCCAGCTGCTTGGGAGGCTGAGGCAGGAGGATCGCTTGAGCCCAGGACTTTGAGGTTGCTGTGAGCTAGGCTGACGCCACGGCACTCACTCTAGACCAGATTGGGCGACATAGCCAGACCCTGTCTCAAAAAAAAAAAAAAAAAAAAATGAATTTGAGTCCAGTGTCTTTTTCCGGAAACTCTCCCCGACGGGATCAGTTCAGCCCTGGAGGCGTTTGTGAGAAGCACCAGGGGCAAAGCCGCAGACTCTAAACTCTCGCCGTCTCACTGCGGCCTGCTGGGGCTTTGTCACATCACAGACCACCTACGCTGCCAGTGACTAGCACTTCCTCTTTAGATAAACTCACTTAAAAAACTTAAATAGAATTATTTTTCAATCTATGAAAAAATAGTCATTTTTAAATAGTCATTAAAAAACTCGTAAGTAGAAAATGAATAATATTAGGTGGTACCATTAACTATAAACACAATGAAAACAAAACAATGTTATTAAATTCAAAGCAGATATTGTTTCCCAGTCGCAGGCAGAGGCCTGCTCTGTGTTGCAAAGGGAGATAAACACCGTTGCAGAGGCACGAACGACATCCCAGCAGCAAGCCAAGCCTGCTCCCTGATGCGATCAAGAGCAAAAGAAAATGTGGCTGGAAAGGGAATAATTTTCTCTATAGATGAATCAGTGCCACTGGGGTGGGGACCCTGGAGCAGGGCTTCCAGTCCTGTCTCTGCCACCCACTCACCCTGTGACTTTAGGTGAGTCACTTCTTTTCTCTGGGACTCAGTTTTCCCACCTGTAAAATGCAAGGTTAGACTAGAATTTAGTTACTGGCTGGTCTCTCGGGTCCTTCAGGGCCTCAGATTCTCTGACTCAACGCAGGCTGAGTGCTATCCCCTCCCCAAACTGCTGCACACCGAACCTGGGAGTGTGTCCCCTTAGAGCAGTTCACACACACCATCGTTTCCACACACGGCTCATTCCTGGGCCGAATCAAGTTTCGAGACTTTCTGGAAAGGCTCCCTGCGTTGGCAAGGGCCATGTGGATGTGTGGGAAGGGCTGGAGGCTTAGGCAGGAGGAGGACTCAGCAAATAAAAGTCTGTTTGAGTTCAGAAAACCAGCCTCCATGAGCAACCAGAGTGGCTCACTTTGGTTAGAATATTTTGTAACCAGTAGGATTATCTGCAATGATAAAATTCATACCTCCCAGCCTTCAAATAAAGACGTCCGCAGGAGGGTATTGATGGCATCATTGTTGTTGGAAAGAGAAAGAGAGTGGCCTGGCGATTCCATTGTGTGTGGAATAAAAGGGCTGGGAAACAGATCTATTTTCGTATTAGCTGACTGCAGACCATCGCACCCCCAGATCGACTCATTCTTGGGCCCTGACGGATCCCCTCCAGGAAGCCGGAATGTGCTTCCAGCAAACAAACACAGGCTTGGACACCCTCGGGGCGGGGGCCTGATTTAGGGGCACAAAGAAATGCGGCTCCTGTAACTGCCAGGGCCTCATTCTCCACACACCTGGGCCCGCAGCGACTGCCCTCCCGCCCACGGCTTCTCGGGCTGCAGCAGCGAGAGGCCTCCTGTCATTCTGCTCTGCCCACCAAATTGGCTCTGGTCACCACTGGGGACATAGTGAACTAAAGGACCACACGTGGCCCTGCCCGAGGGTGAGGACTGGCTCAGGAGCCACAAAACCAACACCTTCATTCCCTGGGACTAAGCACTAATTACTCAGGTTTTCCAGAATCAGCTTGGGGACCCCGATGCTCAGAGGGAGAATGCCCAACGAGGACATGAAGTGGTGACAGCTCATTTCCTTGGCCCCTACACGCCAGATGCTATTCTGCGTGCTCACATGTGCCAACACACTCATTCCTCACAGCAGCCCTGGTGTTGGTGCAAACACTATGATTCCATTTTACACACGTGGAAACCGAGGCACAGAGAGCCAAGTGATCGTCTCCAAGGTGAATCAGCCAGGAAGTGCCAGAGCCAAACTTTGAGCCTTGGCCGAGTGGCCAGTCTGAGCTCTAAACCACCGTGTAGGACTCTGACCACGGCAGGCAGCCCCTGTGGGGCCGAGAGCTCAGCTCTGGATGGCCAGGAATCCTGGGTTTGAGTCAAAATTCTGCCGCTTATACCCTCATGAGCCTCAGTTTTCTTATTTGTAAAATAAATGGCAGCAAAAATCCTAAGGACAGGGCCCGGCACATAGGAGATGCTCAGTAAGTGGCAGTGATTGTTGCTGTTCGTGGTGACGACAGCTTCCCTGTCCTCTCTGCTGCCCCCAGTCCTTGCCTGGTGTTGCGGTCCTGGCCACAGAAGTCCCACATCCTGCTCCAGCTTCCTTGCGAGTCCCGGGAGGTCAGCGCTGGAAACGACAGGAGGGTTTCTTCAGCCGGTTTGTGGATGAGGCTGGATCGGGCAAGGGGTTGTCCAGCCTCACCGGGGTTGAGCAGAACCAGGAATCCCAGGCTCCGGGCTGGGCTGCCCACCCACCCGGCTCCTCCCTGACCGCAGCTCCCACCTCCCAGCTCACATCTTCCTATGAACCCGGCTCCCTGGCAGGGCCAGGCCAGGCTGGGGAAGGGGCGCTGTGGGTCGTAACCCGGAGTCACCCGGCAGCTGCTCCCGGCACAGGAGCCATTAAAACCTCCACGTCTGCTCTCTGCAGCAACAGCAAGTCAACAGGAGGCCTGCTCTCCTTCCTCTGGCAGGGCCAAGGGCTTGGATGCGGCCACCACCGCGTCAATGCTTGAATTCCAGCCCCTTGCCCCCATCGCATCCGATGCTCATCGTGGATCCCCATCCCCTCTCTCGTGCCCTCACCTCCCACCCCCACCAATACCCTCGCCTCACTCCTGGCCACCATTAAGCCAGAGAGTGAGGCCAGATATAAAAACCACTAAAAATAGTTACAGATTCACCACCGGGATGGGTGAGGCAGAGCCCACGCCTTACTGAGGAAATGCCTCCCCCTGAGTTCCTGTCCTTTGGAACGTGGTTCTCAACCCTGGGGGATCTTCCAAGTGTAACGGGCAGGCCCCACCCCAGGTGAGGAAACCAGAAGCCCTGTGGTCAGAGCCAGGGTTGGGCTATTTTAAAATATCTTTCCAGGTTATTCTGGTGCAGAGCCGTGGCTGAGACCACAGGTTAGAAGCTTGGTTTGTGGGACAGAAGTGTCGTCAGCCACGCTCTGGCGGCAGAGGCCTCCCAGCCAGCGGCCTGGCCTTGCGACGTTGCGCTTGGGCTCTGGAGGCAGACTGCCCGGGCCCAGGTCCTGTTGTCATCACGTGCTGTACAGACGGTGCAGCCTCTAGGTGAGGATTCTAAAAAAGGCTCCGCAAGCCTCTTTCCTCAGCTGTACGACAGGCTACAGAGGTACCGCCCGGACAGTGCCATGAGGAATGGAATGAGGTAATGTGCGTAAGAAGCACTCTAAGCCGTGCCAGGCACTCAGCAGGTCCGGAGGAATGTGGCTACTCTGCCATCCCTGGGTGTCCCCCCGCACTGTGTCCCCAGCCTTTTTCCAATGCTTCTTCGGAATCCAATGCGACGATGGCATCAGGAGGAGCTGGTCACGCTCCCGTCCGTGCCGCGTGTCTTGCTCCCGGCACGCGACGTGTCAACCAGCGAGCTCGCCAGGCACCAGGAGGCAGAGCCAAGGATGGTGTTGAGGGGGTTGCCGTGAAGAATGAGAAAAAGAAAAGCTTTCCACCTCTCAGTGGCTGGAGCAAAATCACAATGATAGCCCTTATTGTGTTTTGGTGGCTGTAGATTTTTTAAAATGCTGTAGGTTTTTAAAAAATATGCATTAATGCTGCAGATTAAAAAATATATATATGCAATTATGCCACTTGGGTACAAAGCAACATTTTTACAACTTCAGATGACAGCCCTCATTGTAAAACACGATGAAGGATTGGGCCTACTGCCCCCACCATGGCGACACTGCCTGCAGGGCCGGGGGCCCATCCTTTGAGGGGCTCCCTGCCCCGGGATCTGGCACTGAGTGCGGCTCAGAGTAGGAGGCTTGAGGCTGGCACGCGAGGGCGTCTTTTCCATGTTGGGATTGTCCTCCGGCCCTTTCCCAAGGCGTCAAGGGAAGAGCCGGGAAAGCTGACCTTAGAGTTTGAGTTTGAGCCTTAGGCCTGTAAGTACCAAGTCATGGTGTCTTTCAGAGCCTCTGTTTTCTCATCCATGAAGTGGCGATAAAGGCATTTTACTCACTAGACTATTTGGGGGTTAGATGCGATAAGCTGTGTACGAAAACACCGATTCACTGCAGAGCGTGGGGCAGACGCAGACGGACAAGCTTCCTTTCCTAAGTCCCTCAACCCGGCGTCGCAAGCCAGCTCCGCATGCCTCCGCCGAAGCCCTGCGTCTCTGGGAGCCCAATTGCTGAGCCGAGGAGAGAGTTCAACATCCAGACGGACAAAGGGGCCGTGGAGCTATTTCAGAGCCCCCCCGCCCCGTCCCGGCAGATGGGCCCGGGCCAGATGGCCTGGGCGGTGGGCAGGGCCGAGGCAGCCCAGGCGCGCCGTGGCAGCGGAGCTGGACCAGGGAAGAGTTCGCTTGTCCCCTCCCCGCCCCCGCTCAGAGTTCGCCTCCGGAGGGGCGCTGCCCAGCCCTGACAGATGTGCAGTCTGGGAAGGTTTCCAGGCACAGTGGCAGGAAAGAGGGCAATTAACCCCATGCCAGGACCCGCTCTGGCAGAGGGGAGGCAGGTGAGTTTGTCTTGGTGCGTTTAGTCTCTTCTGCTCGTGTTTCAACACCTGAAACCAGTGACCCTCTGCACCTTCCAAGGTAAGCACCTACGCTACAGTCGGGCAGTTTCTCTCTCTCGCTCTCTCTCTCTTTCTCCAGCTCCCTCAACCTTACCCATCCTCCTTCCATTCTCCCCAGGTCGTCGTTGGCACCTGCCGATGCAGTTGTCAGCTGCAGTGGTCCTTGCCGATGCTACACGTCCCTCATCCTTCCGCCAGGAACCTCCACGCCGTGCCTCTTGCTGCTGGCAGGGCTGCGGCACCTCCACAGGCCAGGGAGGGAAACACCTGTGGTGGCTTCTCGCATCGTTTGGGAGGGTACCTGCTGTTAGGGGACGTGGCACAGAGAGAGCGCCAGCTTTCACGGAGCCGTTAACCTCTCTGGGCCTCAGGTCCGAGCACCAAGGATGACACGAAAACATGAGGAGGGATGACAGGGCCGTGCGGTGATCTGATGGCACTAGCAGGGACAGGAGGGTGAAGCATTCCAGGCACTTGTCACAAAGCCCTTTCCCCCTCTAATGCTGAGTCACTTCTGGAGGGAGGGGCTAGGTCAAGCCTTTCACTCATGGGACCCGGAAGAGCATTCACGGCAGTACGATTTAGGGGTTCATACAAGTTTTCTGGGGCTGCAGTAACAAAATACCACAAACCATGTCTTAAACCACAGTTTAATGTAATGTATTGCTTCACAGTTCTGGAGCCAAAAACCCAACATCGAGGCTTCAGTAGGGCTGGTTCCTCTTGAGAGGTGTGGGGAAGCATCTGCTCCAGGCCTCGCTCCTGGGCTTGCAGGTGGCCACATTCTCCCTGCGTGTCTTCATGTCATCTGTCCCCTGTGAAGGTCCGTCTCTGTGTTCAAGTTTCCCCCTGTATGAGGACACCAGTCATTGGATGAGGGGCCCATGCTACTCCGCTAATTACATCTGCAATGACACTATTTCCAGACAGGTCGCATTCTGAGGTTCTGCAGGTGAGGACTTTCGCATATGGATTTCGGGAGGGGATACAATCAAACCCGTAACAGAGCTGAGCGTGGCTCTGCCGTCGTGCAGGCCTGAACCCAATGACACGCTGCCTTACTTGGATGAGCCCGTCAACACTACTGAGCCCAGTTCCCGCGTCTGTGGCATGTGGCCAGTATAGGCCCTACCTGGGAGGGATGTTTTGAGGGAGAGCTAAAATGAGGTCTGCAAAGCATTAAACCTGTGAACTGGGAAAAGGCAAGTCTTCAGGGGAAATGAGTTACTATCGTGATTATTCTGCCCACGTAGCTACGTGGGAACTGTTGGCTCAATCCAGAGACCAGGATGCCTTCATCCATGGAACTGTGGGAGGAGAGGCCAGACCCGGTCCCCAGCCATGTGGGCACCTGACCAAGTCTCCCATAGCCCAAGGCTTAAGGAAATGCTGTGTTGAAATAGAACAGAGATTTCCATTGCAACTAAAATGTCTTTGGTAAAGAAGCGAATGATTTGTGGGAACAAAGAGTGTGAAGTAGAATTAATCATTCAGATAATAGCAATGCATGCTATTTTATGTTTTTAATAGAAATAAGATTTTTTTTAAAGTGTGTTCTTCCTTGAATCTAAGCTTCTTTTGTCTTTGGAGGAAGTAGGCAGCTCAGAAATGAAGTTCTGGAAACTTGGAATCATTCACTGGGAATTCTTCTATTCTTCCCATTTCACAGTCATTTTCAAATATTGTCAGGGACCAAAAGGGAACAGATTTCTACTTAAACGCATCTCTAGTCTCCCAAACCTAAAGGTCTCCTGTCTGCAACAGAAAAGCACAATAGCCATGTTCCTATCCAATTAGGAGCCTGAGCTGATAAAATATTTCCTGCCAAGAATAGCAATTCAAGAGAGAGAGAGAGATTTTTTCTTTTTCAAAAGTATGGAAAAAAGGCTTTTAATCAGAGAAGCAGATCTTTCTTTTTATTACTGAGGATAATATGATATGAAATTCTCCTCAAAACTGCACATAATGAAGGTAAAATGAATCATGGGAAAATTCCCTTCTGTTACTGTAAAATTCTGATGAGGACGGGAGAGTTTAGGAGTGTTTTAGTTAGTCTGAATTAGTATCTACTTCTTCTCAAAGAAGACATTCTCTTCTTGTTCAAAGAATATCCCCAGGTAACTGTGGCAGGCTGAATGTTGGCCCCCAAATGTGTCTACACCCTAATCCCTGGAACCTGCGAACGTCACCTTGTGTGATGTGATGGTTTACTTTCTGTGCCAGCTTGGCGAGGCGATGGCACCCGGTCGTTTGGTCAAACACCAGTCTAGATATTGAAGTGAAGGTAATTTTTAGATGTTATTGACACTTAGATCAGTAGACTTTGAGTGAAGCAGATCACCCTCCATCATGTGAGTGGGCCTCATCCAATCTGCTGAAGGCCTTAAGAGAAGAGACCGAGGTCCCCTGAAAAGGAAAGAATTCCGCCTCCAGACTCGAGACTGCAACGTCAACTCGCTCCTGGGTCTCCAGCCCGCCCTGCAGATTTTGGACTTGCCAGCCCCCACAATCATGTGAGCCAAGTCCTTAAGATAAATTTCTATCTATCTAGCTAGCTATCTACTTATCTACCCATCCACCCTATTGCTCCTGTCTCTCTGGAGAACACTGACTAGTATGTAAGGCAAAGGGGGCTTTGTCGATGTGATTAAGTTAAGAATCTTGAGGTGGGGGATTAACCTGGATTATCTGGGTGGCCCAACGTAATCACAATGATCCTTATAAAAGGAATATAGAAGAAGTCAGAATCAGAGGAAAAGATGACATGAATAGAGGAGCAGAGGGTGAAGATGTGCTTTGAGTGAAAAAAAGATGCCACAAGCCAAGGAAACCAGGCACCCACTAGAAGCTGAAACAGGCAAGGAGACAGATTCTCCACTTGGAAGAAGGAACCGGTCCTGCTGACACCTTGACTTTAGGTCTTCTGACCCCCAGAGGATAACTTTGTGTTGTTTTAAACCACTAAATTTGTGGTGATTTCTTACAACAGCAATAGGGCACTGATACGGTGATCTAGAGCTACCAAAGAAAACTTGTTAAGTATATGAAATGAAAAGTGCTTTTAGAGCTCTGTATTTTCAAATATTTATAATTATTATCATTCAGGGTTATTATTCTATGTAAATAGCTCTTATAAATAAATATAAAGGCAGACACCTCAGAGCAAAGAGAAGAAGAGATGGCAACATCAAATACATGCCATAAATACTTTGGCCTAGCTGATAATCAGAGGCATGTAAAATAAAACAATAAGATGCTATTTTTTTGCCTACTTAGTATAATAAGTGTCTTGAGTGATGAGACTCACTGAGGATCAGACTGTGGCAAGACAGTACATTCAAATACAGCTGGTGGAAATGTAAATGAAAACGATTGTTTTGGAAATTTTTTATATAACATATATCACTAGCCTTGAAAATTTATATCCTTTCACCCATATGTTGACATTCAGAAATGTAGCCCAAGGAAATGATCGGAGACGTGAGCAAAGGAGAGTGCAAAGTGCTGCAGCGCTATCCGGGACGTTACGGAACGTGCCGGTAGTTGTCCATCGATGTAGCGGTGGCTACAGGAAGTCACGGTGAGTGCTATGCAGCCATTAGATGCAGTGTTTATAAAGTTTCTGTAAGGGAGTGATGTCAATGAAAGTGTTGAATTAAGGGATTCCAAAAGTCCACCGCTCCATAAAAGAAAAGAAAAAACTAACAAAAATCGTCACAATCAATTTCTGACAATTGAACCAAATAAAACCCAACCACTTCCCAACTCAGTGTTAGCCTTGAAAATAACATCCCATACCCCATTACCAGTACAAGAGGAGCAGAACAAGCCTCAAGAATTGTAATTGTTAGTTTAGAACTGTGTGGTGGTTCCCTGGAAGACCAGCTCAAAAGGATTGCCTTTCCCTTACCTAACTCTGTATTTACCCGGCACTAAAGCAGCTACCTGGGGGAATTTGTCAAAAATACTTACAGGTAAAATATCTGCTGATGTCTGAGGCAATGGAAAACAGCTGGGCCAAACAATAGACTAACCAAAAAGCCTGGCGGGAAAGACTGGGGAATATGGTGCATTGGGGAATAAGGGCTTTGCAAGGTCCAACCTATTCCTGGGAATCTAGAAGGCCATGTGCATATTCCCAAGGCCGTGCATCTGCCTAGCAAAGAACTAATAAAGCCCTAAGCTCTCATCTCTGGCTGACCTTGAAATTCTGTGCATATAAGGAAGCAAATATTAAAGCACATTTGTAAAGTGCCTGGCTGATTGTTGAAGGAATGTCCCAGCACACACATAGTGTATCTTCAAAGACTGGGAAACTTTTTGTTTCCAGGCATTAAGAAAATCTCTATCCAGTCATTAGCTGACCATTAAGCTATGTCAGTGATCATATATTACAAATAATATAGACTTTACAAAATTCGTTTGGAAAAGTCACCAAACAACAACTACAACAAGCAACAAAACAAACCATGTTATGATATGCAAAATGTCCAGTTATCAACAAAAAACTACAAGGCTTGCAGAGGAACAAGACAACATGACCCGTACAGAAAAATAAAGCAATCAATTTAAATCATCCTTAATGAAGCCCAGACATTGGACTTACTCCAATCAAAAGGCAAACACTAGCAGAATGAATTAAAAAAATCTTTTATCTATAAGCTGTCTATAAGAGACTTAGTTTAGATTCAGACACAAATAGGTTGAAAGCAGAACAATACAAAAAAATATACCATGCAATCAGAAACCAAAGGGAGCTGGAGTGGCTATATTAATATCAGAAAAAATAGATCTTAAGACAAAAAGTATTACAAGAGACAAAGAAACACATTATACAGTGATAAAAGGGTCA
>NW_012150374.1:1220961-1222528 GCF_000956105.1 Propithecus coquereli | reverse complement strand
TATTGTAAATAAATATCTTAACCTTCAACCTTAAGAAAGTAGAAAAATAAAAGCAAGCTAAACCCAAGGTAGAATAAAGGGAATAATAAAGATTAGGGTAGAGATAAATGAAAGCGTATAGAAAAACGAGAGAAAGTGAAAACAAAAGTTGGTCCTTTGAAAAGATGATTAAACTTTTAAAACAAAGTCTAATGACGTAAATGTTTTATCATCCCTTTTTTACAGAGGAACAAATGGAAGCACAGAGCCGCCCATCCATTCATTAATTCAGCAGTTAGCAAAGCACCTGCTTTGTGCCAGGAGCGGGGGAGGGCTCTGGAGGGACAGCTGAGAAGAAGACACTCGCTCAAGTAGCGCACCTCAGGGGAGACAGACACACAGCCAGTGTGTGACGCTAAAGGGAGGCCTGTGCTGACCTGGGGGTTCGAGAAAACCTCAGAGGAAGTGAGGTGTAGATGAATCCCTGACGGTTTGAACGAGGTCCCGCACACAGAGTGCTGCTGAGCGGAGCTTTAGCCCGTGGAGGCCCACCCAGGTTTGGCCTGCAGGGCTGGCACAGGGGCCCGGGCCCAGCCCTCTCTGCCACATGTGCACAGTGTAGCTGGCCTTCCTTCCCGGCCTCTGCTCTGCCTGTGGAAGTCCCTTCCTCCCTTCCCCACAGTGTTCCGGGAAGGAGGCCAGGTAGGAAGGGCTCTCTCTTCCCCAAGCTCTTGGGTCCTTTGGACAGCTCCAGTTGCCAGAAGACTGAGAGACCCATTTCTGCCAGGCCTCAGGGGCAGGCGTGCAGCTCTTGTCACCTCGGAGCTAGAGCAGGTGCCAGGACAGCAGGGGAATGGGATGGCTTCTGCCTCAAGGTCACATCCTTCAGACACAGAGTCTCCTCACTCAAGGACTAGTGGCTGGAGACCCAGGAACCAGGGCTGTCTCCCTACACGGTCCTTCTAACGCAGTGGTGGGGAGCTGAGCTTGGCCTAACGGCTGCTGGCAGGTAGGTCTGTGTTCCAGTCCTGACTCCACTGGGTACCAGCTCTGTGGCCTTGGATAACTCACTCCGCACTCTGAGTCATCTTTAAAACAGAGGTAATGAGAGTAAATACCTTACAGAGGTGTTTAGGCATCAAATGAGATAATGCACTTAAAATGCTGAGCATGGTAGACAATAAGTGTTCATTGTAGAAAAAAAAATCAATGCAATTGACAAGTCTTTAGCTGGACTGACCAAGGAAAAAAGAGAGAAAACTCGTATTACTGAAATCAGGAATAAAGGTGAGGACATTGCTATTGACTTTACAGAAATGCAAAAGGGTTATGAGAAAATACTATGAACAATTGTATGCCAAGAAATTAGATAATTTAGCTGAAATGGAAAATTTTAAGGAACCCGTTTTTCCCAAGGCGGCTTCACCAGGACTTGGAAATTTTGATTGGTTTTTTTTCGGTTGGGGTTTGGTTGTTAAAAAAAAAAATCTTCAATAAAGAAAAGCCCAAGTCCAGATGTTTAAAGTATAGATGTCCCCAAAGTCACCATACATAGGGAAAATGGGAAATTGTACCCAAATGTACCTTT
>NW_012150374.1:1206660-1219947 GCF_000956105.1 Propithecus coquereli | reverse complement strand
GTGCAAATTTTGTATGGTGAAAACTGCAAAACACGATTTAAAGAAATTAAAGATGACCTAAATAAATGGAAAGACATTCATGGATTGAAAAATTTAATGTCGTTAAATGTCAATGCACCCCAAATTAATTTAGTGTAATCCCTACCAAATTTCCAGCTATCATTTTTGCAGAAATGGACAAGTGGATTTTAAAATTCACGTGGAAATACAGGGGACTCAGAACAGCCAAAACAATCTTGCAAAGAGAACAAAGATGGAGGAGCAAAACAGTGTGGTACTGACTTGAGGATAAACATACGTCAGTGGAGTAGATTGAGAGCCCAGACATAAACCGCATTTCTATGGTCAGCTGATTTTTCTACAGGAGTGCCAAGATCCTTCCATGGGGAAAGGACAGTCTTTCCAACAAACGGTGTTGGAGAAACTGGGTATCCACATGCAAAAGAATGAATTTGGGCCCTTTCTTCATTCCATACACACAGATCAACTCAGAACGGATGAAAAATCTGATGTAAGAGCTAAATTTCCTTCCTTAGAAGGAAACATAGGTGTAAATCTTTGTGATCTTGGAGTAGGCAAGGGTTTCTAAAATATGACAACAAAAACATAAGCAACCAAAGAAAAAATAAATAATTTGGACTTCATCAAAATTAAAACTTCTGTGCATCAAAAGGCACAATCAAAAAAATGAAAGTACAATTCACAGAATGGAAGAAAGTATTTGTAAATTGTCTATCTGGTAAGCATCTAGTATTCAGGATACATGATGAACTGTTATAACCCACAACAAAAGGACAAATAACTGAATTGAAAAATGGGTAAAAGACTTAAATAGATATTTCTCCAAAGAAGAGATACAAATGGCCAACAAATATGAAAAGGTGCTTAACATCTTTACTAACAAGGGAAATGCAACTCAAAACCATAATGAGATTTATTCCCAGGTATTTTATTCTTTTTTTATTCGTACCCACTAAGATAGCTATAATCACATAAATGGAAAATAACGAGTATGGACAAGGATGTGGAGAAATTGGAGCTTTCATACATTGCTAATGGGAATGTAAACTGCTGAAGTTGCCTTGGAAAATGGTTTGGCAGTTTCTCAAAAAGTTAAACATAGAGTTATCGTATGATTTAGCAATTCCACTACAATGTATACACAAAGAGAATTAAAAACATATGTCCATACAGAAATTTGTACACAGATGCTCATAGCAGCATTATTCATAATAGCCAAAAAATGGAAATAACCCAAATGCTCTTCAACTGATGAATGCCTAAATAAAATGTGGTATATCCATACAGTGAAACATTATTTTGCAATAAAATGAAATTAAAGTTTTGACACATGCTACAACATGGATGAATCTCAAAAACATTATGCTAAGTGAAAAAAAAAAACAGTCACAAAAGACCACATATTGCATGATCCCATTTATATGAAGTGCCCAGAATAGACAAATACTTAGAAAGTAGTTGAGTGGTTGCCAGAGGGGAGTGACTGCTTAATGAATATGGGCTTTTCTCAGGTGATGAAGATGTTCTAGAATTCAGATAGCGATGATGATTGCAAAACATACAGTTGCAAAAAACAACTGAATTATACACTTTAAAATGATTAAACTGATGATTTTATGTTCTGTTAATTTTATCTCATTAAACATTTTTAGAATAGTAAATGTATAAAAGTAAAAAAGTGTCTTGTTAAATGCCTTATTTAACAAAATCAGGATACAAAATTATAGCTGTATCAGTTTCAAGGTACATAAAAAACAAATGTGAGAATGTGTGTGTAAGTAAGAAAAAAGATCAAAAGAAACATGCTAAAATGTTAATGGCGATTGTCTCTGGGTGTTAATTTATGGGTTTTTTTCCTTAAACTTTACCTGCACATCTGTATTTTTAAGATTATGTAAATGAACATTTTTAATTTTTAATTTTAATTATACAGGTAACATGAATATTCTCACTGTGAAAAAAATGTCAAACAGTACAAAGAAAGAAAATTCCCCTTTATTTTTCACCTACCAGTTAATCAGTCAAATCTCAGTTTAATGAGTTTGGTTCATGTCTTTCCAGATCATTTTCTACTATTTTATAGAGGTACATGCACATTCAGAAAAATAAGGGGTTTTTTTGCACTTTTTTAAAGGACAAATAATGCATGGACCATAATATGCCTATTATTATGCCAGTTGTCTTCCCTCCTTTTAATTATGCATCTTGGAATGTTCTCAGTGTCCTCACGGAGATCTCGCCCTGCCTTTTAAACCACTGCACGGAACTCCACAGAATGGTCGCACTACACATTCTCAGCCATTCTCCCGTTGGATAAAATGGTGGTCATCTCTGATTTTTTGCTCTACGGACAAACTTTCTTGTTTGTGCCTCTTTGGGTACCTAGGCAAGGACCTCCTGAGGAGAGCTATCTAAAAGCGGCAGTGCTAGTCACAGTTATGTCCTCTTAAAAATTACACTGGATTCTGCCACCCTGTCCTCCAGCGGGCATGACCTCCTATAAAGGGTGAAGTAGCCTGCTTTACCATCACTGCTGTTATCAGTACTATTTTTTGCCACATATTTATTTATAATTAGAAAATGATTAGGCCTTTCCAACATATTTTCTTTTAGCCTGGGCACCAGTAGCCAAGGTAGGCACCATCAGACAGAGACTCAACAGAACAGGAGTTTCTCGCATCCATCCTCTGGGGTCCTTATCTGCAGTAAGGGGAAAGAGCAGTAATGTCTGATATTTGTGTATCCATTTGCAAAGTGGCTTCTGATCCATCAGCCGCCCTGTGAGCCCCCAGGCCCTTGAGAAAGTGGCCACGAGGTGGCCGGGCCAGGGTCCAAACCTCGATTGGGCAACTTGCTACCACTGGGTGACCCTGGGCCGGCTTCTCAGCTTCTGCCTGCCTCAGTGTCCCCGCCTGTGGAAAAGCAGGGATGGCAGCAGCGCCTGCTCAGGGCTGCGGCATGGACACACCGAGACGAGATGCCCGGCACACGCCTCGCTGAGACCAGATTGTGCTGTGACATCGGCAGTGCGTGAATAGTCAGCTTGTCCCACGCTGGAACGCTCGCTCTGTTTTCCTTCCTTTCTTCCCGCCTGGATGCAAGAACAGAATGTGGTCGGCCCTCACCTCAAAGGAGACCATGCCCGATTTGCCCTCAAAGGAAGAGGAACACCACCCCCCTTCACACAGGCATTTGTAGAAGATTTGGTTACTGGTGTGTCTGGTTTTGAGTGCGATGGGCCACCAAGTTCTAGTGCGAAGGCACCGGTGAGAAAGGAGCGTCTGAGAGAGGGACAGGCAGAGGCTCCCAGCCCAGCCTCGCAAAGAGAGTCAGGCGGCCCCAGCTGGGGAGCAGAGACGGAGACCACCTCGGGGGGCCACGAGGGCTGGGGCGGTGGGCTTCTCCACAGAGTGCTCCAGCGAGTGAGATTTAAGGGGTTCTGTAATATCCCAGGGGCTTTGTAAGACCCCAGCGTATTTGCATGTCAGGGACGGGGCGAGGGGAGGTAGACACACCTGCCCCTCCAGCTGGGCGATTACAGGAAAAGCTGCAGGTCACGGTTTTGTTTGCTTTTGTTTAGTTACTGCTTTATTCTTTAAGGCTACTTCGTTTATCACAGTGCTTTTCCAGTGACGAATTGTCCACAATGCAATTATAAACTTAAGAATACCATCCCCAAGTTATTACAAATTTTCAAAATTCTGTCAATTCTCTGCAAAGATGCTCTGATAGGCTGGAGTCCGTGCATTCCAAAGCATGATACACAGGCCACAACGGCAGGTGGGGTTATTGGAGGCCCACAACATTTCTTAGTGGTTATTTATTTTAATATGCATATTACATATGCCTTTACATTGGTTTTCCACTGGTGATAGTGGTGTGAAGGTTCCTCTGTAAATACATTTATTTAAGTAGAAGTAATTGATTTAAAGTGAAAAATACTGATATTAGGTGAACAAGTGGCTCTAAGATATGGCAAAAATTGTGCAATTATTAAGGTCTGGGAAACTGTTGCGGGCAAATGCAATCTGTAATGTGCGTTGTTGGTAAGTGCCATACCTGTTCTTACTCCTCTCTGGGGCCGTGGAGGAACAGACTAACAAAGCAAAGTCCCTCCACTTTGCAGCCATCTCTTCACAGACTTTTTCTCTTTGCCACGTGGCAGCAAAGTCCTCTCTCAGATTCCACACCATCCAGCCAGCCCTCTCCTGAAGATGAATTTCTTAAGGAGAAGACACGTGGTGCCCAGGTGTCTCGGGTCGTTCAGGCTGCTATGTCAAAGTATCCTAGACTGGGTTCCTTACAAACAACAGAAATTTGCTTCTCGCAGTTCTGGAGGCTGGAAGTCTGAGGTCAGGATGCGGCATGGTCAGGCTGTGGTGAGGGCCCTCCTCTGAGTGGCAGGCTGCCAAGTTGTCACTGCGTCCTCACTGGCGGAAAGAGGCTGGGAGAGCACTGGCGCCCATTCTTGCAAAGGCAGTAATCACATTCAGGAGAGGTCTACCCTCAGGCCTATTATAATCACCTCCCAAAGGCCTCACCTCCAAAGACAATCACGCTGGGCTTAGGGTTTCAACATATGAATTTTGGAGGCACAGAAACATTTAGTTCATTGCACCCAGACAATGTGCTTACCCATCCCAGCTCCAAAAACCAGTGCCCCTGGGGCAGCTCTTGGGTCATGGTCTCAGCCCTGGGGGAGAGCTCTTGGCTCAGAGAGTTCAACTCGCTCCCATTCATATCATTTTATAACATTTTATCCTCTCTCCCTAGAAAAATTAAAATAATTTACCCAGCACATGCAAATTGGCACCATTTACAGATGCAGAGGAATGTAACTCATGGACAGTATTTGATTTTTACACATTACGGTTTTAATTAGAAATGTTAATTAAACACATATGCTAACTTGAAGCTGCCAGAAGGAAAAAAATAATATTTGTAAAGAATAAGTTACCCAGTGTATTGTTGTATGATTTGGCACAGATGTAACTATCTTGGCAGAAAGCTCATTTTTAGTGGCACACACTGGTGCCTTGGAGTTTGGAGATGTGAGTTTTGGGCCCACCTCCTGCTCACACCAGATGTATTTATCAGAAAACAAATCAGTTCACCAATCTGTGCCTCAGTTTCCTGATTCGTAAAGCCGTGGAGCCGTGGTCTCCTTCACGAGATCGCTGAGAAGGTCAGACGAGAAAGTCAGAGGCGTCCTCTGGTGCCTCCCGCGGCGTCCCCGCCCTCCCCGGTCCTGGAGCCGGGCTCAGAGGTCACCTCGAGCAGATGAGGGGTTTGCACCCTCGAGCTCCAAATGGAAAAGCAAATAACACACTGCAGGGCTGAGAATTCGAAATATTAAGACCTTCCTGTGTTTGTCGCTCCTCTCCAGTGCTTGGCAATAACGTAAGGCAAATATCAGGAACTCAGGGGGGAATTAATGTTAAAAAAATTAAAAGTCCTGGTGTGCTGTGGTGTAATTAAGCAATGTAATTAAAGTCCTCCTCTTGAAGCCGGCTGACAGGGGACACAGGTCACCATTTCAGAGACAGCGAAGGTGCCAAAGTTTGTCTGCTCCTTCTGAGGTTTACCCACAGTTTATGTTTTCATGTCTCCTGCCCGTGTCAGCAAAACAGGCAAGTGTGTGTGCGCCTGTCTTCCCTGCCAGGGCATACCTGCCTCAGGAGCAGGGGCCGCGTCTCCTTCATCTTCATCTCCCTGCGGGACCCACGACAATCCTGACACATGACGCGCGTTCGTGCGGATTCTTCCCCAAACTCAGGAAGGCTGAGGAGCTCCCAGTCCCGGAAGTCCTCACTGTCCACTGAATTTGAACACTTCTCTCTGGTGATAGGAATGAGTTCTACGGTTATTCTCATTTTAAGTGAAATAAATTTCTGATTTATTAATAACTTGGTGCAGCAGTCCCTGACAACGGGAATCTCTTAAATGCCCCCGGGGCCCACTCATCCATTCAACAAATATTTGCTTGGAATCTTCTCTGTGCCAGGCGACGTGCTGGATACAGGGGACGTGGTGATAAACAGGCCGCTGGTCCCGGCTCTGCTAAGCTTACACTCTGGAGAGGGGGACAGAGAGCAGAGCAGGAAACACGTGCCCTGTGCTGACAGCTGGTGGAACGTGTGGTGATCACAGGCGCGGGAGCAGACGATGGCTGGGGAGGCCCATCCAAGGAAGAGAGACTCAGTGAGGCGAGGAAGGGAACAACACGCCCCAAAGTCGGGGAGGAGAGCTGGCTTGACGTGGGCTAAGAACAGAGGAAGGACCAAGTTTTCTAGAACGCAAATAGGGAAGAGCGCAATGGAAGATGAGGTCAGAGGGACGGGAGAGTCACATCCGGCAGGCCGTATGGGCCACAGTGCAGAGTCTTATGCTAACAGGAAGGACAGCCTGGGGGGTCTGAGCAAGGGAGGGACGCAATCCGACTTGCCTCGTAGACGATCTGTGTGGCAACTGTGTGGTCAAAGGACCATAGGGGGGAAGGAGCGGAATCTGGCAGGTGACTCGGGGGGCTGGTCTTGGAGGGAAATTATGGCCTCTTGGAACCGGATGGTGGAGGCAAGGACAGAAGTGTATGAATACACACGATTCCTGTCCTGGGTGAGGGAGGGTGGACCAGAGGCTTTCCCCGTTCCCTTCCGACCCTGAGGTGTTGCTAGTCTAGGTTTTGCAGCTCTGAGACTGTATGATTTCATGACTTCTGAGTTCAGGGCCTCGTTCCCCAAGGTCGGGCGCAGTGGTCGGTCTGACCGTGTGTCTCAGAGCAGCAGCCTACAGGGGAGAAGCCTCAAGACCCTTCCCTGTCTCCAACCTCACACCAGAGTCTCTCCTTGAGACAGACACATGGGTGTCGCCACCACAGATCTCAGGCTACCACCTCAGGCAGGCAAAGGATACGTCCTTACCCTTCATTTTCTTTGTTTACCCGAAGGCAGCAAGCCGAGCAGTGGCCCCTGAAGGATGTTCACACCCTCATCCCGGAGTCAGGACTAAGTGGTAAAGGAGCCTAAGGCTGTAAGCGGAATTACAGTTCCTAATCAGCTGACTGTGAGATTATTCTGGTTCACGCAGGTGGCCCTGTCACAAGGGGTCTTAATAGTGGAAAAGAAAATATTAAATAGAGAGGGAGATGTGACTTTGTGAGAAGCTCAGAGTGATGACATGCGGGAAGGACTCGACCCACGGTTGCTGACTTTGAGGAAGGAGGCAGGGCCCCGGGCCGGGAATGTGGGAGGCCGAGGAAGCAAAACAAGGCAAGGAAGTGGATACTCGCCCAGACTTCCAGAAGGAATGCGGCCCTGTGGGTGTCTCGATTTCAGCCCAGTGAGAAACCACGTCGGACTTCTAACCTGCAGGACTGGGAGATAATAAACGTGTTGCTTCAAGGCATGAGTCTGTGGAATTTGTTACAGCAGCAATAGGAAACAGATACCCTGAACTTAAATCGTCATTTTATGTCCCCGTTCGACTAGACAGTGGAAACACACACTCGATCAGCTAGAGATTTTCCCTTCCCCAGGACTGCTGCTGGATTCTGGGGGCGCGGTTCACGGGCAGCAGGAGGGTGGCGTAGGAGCAACTGTCCTCGGCTGTTACGTACCATGCTGGTATCTGCAGAAGCAGCACGTCACGTGTCCGATTCTTGGCTGCCGAAACACGCAGCCTGCATCTGTGACGCCCTCCACTCCTGATCTCCCCGCCTCTCCCAGCCTGGCTCCGGCTAGCGGGAATCTGCACGTTCCTCTCACAGGCAGAGGGCGGGGCAGGAACACTCCAACCTTAGCCTGGAATCCCAAGAGATGCTGGGAGGCCACCTCATGCCCTTTCTGAGAGCCACATGCCCTGTGGCTTTCAACCCTCCTGCTCCTGTTGGAGAACTCTGGGGGGCTCCATCCGAGGAGGGAGGCCAAGCCCCCTCTGTCTCAGATTTCCCAAGGTGAGGAGATCTTATCTTAGGAAGACACCAGCTTCCAAACCCCTTTTTTCCCGTCTAATTCTTCTTTCTGTGTCCAAGACTAGAGAAGTTTCCTCTGGGGCAGCAAAATCTGCCTGAAACTATCACATATTCTTCAAAATCATTGTCTTAAACCTGGACCTTGGGTTATGAGTCTGATTCCATTGCCCTCGGATTCCGATGTGACTCCTCCCTCTCTCGAAGACCGGCTGGCCCACCGCCCTGCCCCAGTGGGAAGGTTATGAGACGCTAGGAAACACCAGCGGGGAGCAGCCTGATTAATTCCTGCGGAGATTTTCCCTCTGTCTCAGCAGTGGTGTCGGCCCCTGACCCATTGCTCAGGGGACCGGGCACGTATGGGTGGCCAGGCTTGCGAAGAAGCTGCTGGCACAGGCATCAGTTGGACCGGACTGTCCCGGTCTGGATTTCGGATTAGGACGCAGGGAGCAGCCCAGCTGGCTACTGGCGGGGGCAGAGACAGGGCCCTGAAGGGAGGCAGGAAGGCTGCAGCTGCGAGGCGCACCAGCAGTGGGGACTAAAGGGAAGGAGCCACCAGCTCCTGCCATGGCGGGAGAGCCCGGGACACTTGGTCCCCGCAGCCTGCTGGCTCCCAGCGGGTGGAACGACCGCCTTTTCTGGATGGCGAGAGATGCCTGTCCTTGCACTCATCTGGCTGTGGAGACATTCCCATCATCCGAGGCAGCCAGATTTCATTTCCTTGACTCTAAAGGCCTCGTATGGGCTGAATTATCGCCTCTCCATCCCCATATTTGTATATTGAAATCCTAACCCCCAGCACTTCAGAACGTGGCCTTATTTGGACATAAGGTCTTTAAAGAGGTAATTAGGGTTAAATGAGGTCATTCGGGTGGGCCCTAATCCGGGATGACTGGTGTCCATATGAGAAAAGGAAATCAGGACACAGACTAGGACAAAGGGACGACCATATGAGAACACAGCAAGAAGGTGGCCGGCCACGAGCCAAGGGGAGAGGCCTCCAGAGAAACCAACCCTGCCACGCCTTGATCTCAGACTTCCAGCCTCCAGAACTGTGAGAAAAGGAAGTTCTGTGGTTTAAGCCACCTAGACTGTGGCATTTTGTTCTGGCAGCAAGAGCAAGCTAACCCAGGCCTTAGCCCTTTGTCCTGTGACCTTACAGTCCAGGGAGCAGGGCTCTGGAGGCAGAATGAACCTTCCTTCCCACCGGCTCCTGGGAGCTGCTTTGGGAAACGTGCCCCTCCCTCCTTCCCGAATGAAACCCAGGGCCCATCTCCCAGTTCCGCCTTTTTGCTGCGGTTTTCTCCCCAGCCACGCCTGGGGAGATTGCCCCCTTCGTGCCCCTGAATTCAAATCCCCTTGGCCACACATCTTGTCCCATCCCCCCAGGTTTCTCTGCAGTAACACGATCATCCCACTTGTAGCCTGGTGTCCCAGAAGGATCACACCTCCGGCATCGGTTGTTCACAGGACGGCTCCGGGTGGTGTGCAGAGAAACATTTTCCACGTGGAAAGTTAGGTATTGATTTTAATGTACAGTAGAAAAAAGTAAAGCTGGTCCATACATGCAACCTGTGATTTCAGGTATTATGGCTGAAGCAGAGGCTAGCATGGGTGTTAACATGGACTGCAGTAAGTAAATACTGAGACGAGGGGTGCTGCAAAAATCAGGACAGTGGTGTGAGAATGGCCAAAATGGCAGGGGGGCAGAATTTTCACATCAAGTGCTTGCAGCATTGATCTGCAGGCAAATGCCCCAGTAGGGGGGTGCTGGGAGGCAGAGGCCTGTGAGTCAGCGGCATGGGGGGGGCAGGAGAGGACTCTAGTCTACCCTGGCGCCTCTGTTACCCCCTCTCTAAACTGACCAGGAAAACCAGACCCCCGATGTCTGTTTCATAAGGCTACAGTCCGCGTGGAAAGCTGCTCGGGCCCGCAGGAAAGCCAGCAAGTCCCCCAGGAACTCACGCTGTCGTGGGAGCTCTTGCTTCCAAGTCAGCAGGCGCTTCATGGGCAGCGTGGGGCTCCACTCCCCCCAGATTCCCTGGCCTTGTCGGAGGCTAGCAACTTCCGCTGTGAGATGAATTCGGTTCCCCCTGTTGATGTATTAGACAAATGCAAACCCTTACCTGAGCCCGGACACTGCGCAGCGCCCTGCAGGGAAACACAACTGTCCAGACAGCAGGCAAAACCCACCCCACCGTGACGCTGTTGGCGGCATCCCCACCCCAGGCGGGGGGTGCCTGAGACCTGGAAGTGAGGAGACCGAGAGGCATTTGCACATGGTCAGTCTGCTGGGGGACACCGACATTCGGGCAAGCGTGGAGGTGTGCGTCCCCAAGCACAGGTGCAGTCACAGACGGCACGCCGTAGCCTGGTTGGGAGGCCAGAGCTGCCGCTCTCCGTGCAGCTGAAAGACACTGAGCTGCAGATGGCCATGACTCTCCTCTGACTGAGTTTTAGCTTGTTAGTTCTAAGGAGCCTTTAAAAAATTGAGTATTATGGGAAAGCGTGCAACTGTGTGGGCCCTTTCTGATGCAACCGTGCGTCTCCGGCTATATTCATCCAATGGCATTTAAGGCTCATTAAATTTTGAATCCCGTGTCACCTGCCTTAGGCTCAAAATAGTTCTCGTGTGCCTTTTGTCTCCCAACTCCATTTTAATGGAAATTGTTTCCATTCACCTCTCTGTTACCTTCTTCCTGCCAGCAACACCCGATCTTTAATAATCTCCAATATAGAATTATTCACTCTGTGAACCTGTCATTGGGGGAATACGTGGAGCTTGACTGATGTAAACAGTCGACGGTTAAATGCTAGGAGTACTATTAGAACGCGCCTTTCCCCTTGCTTCCCGCGCTGGCTGTGCGTGAGGTCGCCACAGCACCCCGCCACCCCACCCTCGATAGTGCCCATGGCTGGTGGCTTCATTAGACTCACCACAGCACAGTCCCTGTTGTGCCTTGTGTCTCAACACAGGAAAGTCCCAGGGTCTAACATAGGACAAGCAGCAGCCATTAGTCATAATAAACAAATCTTACATAGCACTTAATAAGTGCCAGGCTCTGTTCTAAGTGCTTATAGCTGGGTGGTGGGGGACTATCCCCTTTTTTTCTAGATAAAGAGACTGAAGTACAGAGAAGTTAAATAAATTGCCCAAAGTCACACAGCAATTAAACTGTGGAGCTTGGATTTGAACCCAGGCCGTCCGAAGCCAGGCGCCATATTCCTACCGAGTCTGCCATATGCCCTCCTAGCCCCTCACCGGTGGTTGCCACACAGTAATATCAGGCAGGCATGTCCAGGTCTTCATACTTTTTCAGAGAAGCCAGAAATCTGAACTATGTGAAATGTCCCAATTTTTAAAACTAACAAGTAAAATCATTTTTTAATACTATGAGGGCCAAACAAAATGTCTATGAACAGGAACTGCTTTGTATGCCACCCAGGTGAGACCTCTGGTTTAAACTAACTCTAAAGAAAACAAAGAGACCATCACACTCAAACCCTTCTGCACCAACAAGAAACTTCCTTCGGCGCTGGGCAGAGCCCAAACAGTAGGCAGAGTTCATTCCTGGGATCCGGGCTGGGTGCTCCGAAAGTCACCGGGCTTCACAGAGCAGGCAGCTTCTGCAGTCGTGGCCATGAAGTTGCTTTAAATGAAGGTTTAGGGAAACTGGCTTTGTGGTTGGTTGACACCCGCACTGCATTAAATCAATGCAGCAAGTGTAGCAACCAGCACGAGAAATGTCAGCTCTCATTAGCCCGCGTATAAATCTCTCTCCACAAGAATCGGCATTAAAGAACGTTGGGGAACATGCCAGGAAGCGGGAACATATGCTGTTCACAGAGAAAGAATCTCCAACAATGGGTGTCTTCCTCCACAGCGGAGGCACCTGGAACAGGCAGGCTTTGTTTTGCCTTGGCAGCTCCCCGCCCCCGCCAGCCCCGGGACGCTGGGAAAACTCCATCCCTTCATCGCCGTGGTGGGAGGCTCTGCTAAGTGCTCGCTGACACAGCCGAACAGCCGTAAAACGTCATAAACAGTAAATGACTTGATAATGCAGATCAGTAATTAGGATGTGGTGTGTGTTTATGCTATTTACATATTTTAACACCCTGATATTAACGAGCCTTCCTGATAGTACATACATGATCGAGCCTCTGTGCAAGTCGTTCCCGACGGCCACGAACAGGCAGTCTTTCAGGGCGAACGCCCACGCCCCTGCTCTGCCCTTATTCTGTCCCCGCATACCTGGAAGCCCACCTGGCAGGAAGCCAGGCGGAGGAGTGGGCAGTGGGCAGTGGAACGCCCCCCTCCCCAGACACACAGGCGTGAACGTCGCTGGGAGAAACTCAGGAGAGAAGGGAGTTCCCTTGGTGAGGTCTTACTGCAGGCTGTCTAAAGGGGCTGAAGGCAGGAACGCGCTGATAAATGTGTAACAACCAGCTCTCAAAAAAAATAAAAATAAAAAAAGGCCTTGATCTGTAGTGTTTGCCAATTTTCACGAAGTAAATACTCACTACGGCCAGCATAGGGTCGGAGCTCCCAGCATAACCTCACTGAACACAGAGCTGGGAAGAGATGCACGCCGCCGACCCTCCGGAGCCCGGCTGCCCCGGACGCACCGGCGGCCGGGGGTCAGGGGCCCTATCTAACCCGCCTCGGTGACTGCTCTTACCGTGTCCACGTGCAGGGCCGTAGCTACAGAGCTATACTCTGCTCCAGATATTTTCCACGATGCCAGGACTCAGATCTTTTATGGTGCAAATGAATTTTGTGGGGGAGCTGGTAAGCAGTCCCTGAACCCATGCTGTAGCTGCACACCGGAAACCGCAGCCCAGAGTGGGGGAGAATTTATACAAGGGCTCACAGCAACCGGCGCCAGCACGCGCTGGAGCGCAGCCCCCTCACTCTCTGCCCTGTGCTCTGCACCGCGGCCCTTTTCCCGCGCATTCCTGCCTAGTTCCCGCTCCGAGGCCGCACTGTCCGTGGCCTCCCAGTTCTCCTCCTCACCAGCTCCTGGGTGTGTGCGTGTGTGCGTGCGAGTGTGAATGTGTGTGTGAGTGTATGTTTGTGTGTGTGAGTGTGTGAGTGTATGTGTGTGTGTGAGTGTACGTATGTGTGTGAGTGTATGTGTGTGCGTGAGGTGTGAATGTGTGTGTGTGTGTGTGTGTATGAGTGAGTGTACGTGTGTGCTTGTGTGTGAGTGTGGACGTGTGCATGTGTGTGTGTATATGTGTGAGTGTGTGAGTGTGAGTGTACGTGTGTGTTTGTGTGTGAGTGCGCACATGTGCATGTG
>NW_012150374.1:1169221-1206199 GCF_000956105.1 Propithecus coquereli | reverse complement strand
CAGCAGGGCATGGGGCCTCCCTGGAGGAGGAGGACGTGGCCATGTCTGGCGTGAGGGTTCTGAGTCAGAAAGCCACGAAGAAGGGGTTGAGGACATCACGGCTCAAGGGGACCTGAAGCAGGAGCTGGTCCATGCCCCTGCGTACTGCACAGGGAACCGAGACCCAGGGCTGGGAAGCCACTCGCCTGAGGTCGCACCATGATGCCGTCCCCGCCAGGGCCACCGGAAGTAGATGTGGTAGGGCCTGGGGCTCCCGCCGAACCCCACCGAATATGGTAGAAGCCTCCGAAGGCCAAGTGCGGGTTTAAGGGCAAGCGCCGAGCCTGCGCCCTGGAAGGAGCTCTGCGCGCTGCCCTGCCAGGCGCCTTTCCCTGCCTGCGCCCGGGCAGGGAGCAGCCACACGGATGAGAAGGAACGACGCTGACGTCACGGGGGGCCGTGAAATTCCGAGGGGTCACGGGGCTGAACAGATGGCGGGCAGATATTGGTTTAACTCGCACATGGTTGAGTAAACAATGTGTAAGTCCTCCCCGTCAGCCTGGGGAGCCGACAGATCGCAGGGAGTGGAGGCACCTCCACCTCCCGCCCGCATCATCTGCTCTTCCCGGGGTTTTCATTTCCTACCCTGCCTGCGCTTTAGGGCACGGCTGGCTGGTCAGGAAGCCTGCGCCCTCGCAGGCGGCGGCCGGCCCTGCATGGCCGAGTGTGCCTGCGCAGTGGCTGTCAAGCAAAATCACCGTCAAGGGCAGCACAGGCCAGTCGCCTGGGGCGACGGTCGTGCTTTAGTCCTTCCTAAGGAAGAAGCTCGTCCACAGAGCAAAGGGCTGGCTCCGGTGAGGCTCTGAGGTGGGGCCCTGCGTTCTGGTCCCGACTCGGCCACACACTGGCCTTTGGCACTTCCCTCAACTCCTCTGAGCCTCGGTTTCCCCGTGTGTGCAGCGAGGTGCTGGCATGGCCTGGCCGTCCTCGCGGGGCAGAGTGTTTGAATGAATGATGCCGGCGTGGTGGGAGGGGGAGACACAGAAGAACGAGGGGTGCGTGGTGGACAAGGCTGACGGCTGCTGCACGGCCGGAATGGAGTCACTTAGTCACTGTCGAGCCCCTAGAGGCTGAGGCCTTGGACACGGGAATGCGTGAGGCCCGGGCACCACCCCCAAAGAGCTCACCTCTGAGTGGGGAGACAGAGAAGGCAACACAACTTCCGAAGTGTGTCAGTGGTGGCAAGCGTGGGCTCTGGGATCAGACTGCACATTTTCGTCTGTCTCCTAAAAGCTGCGTGACCGTGGGCTGGAAACCTCTGTGCCTCAGCCCCCTCATCTGTGAAATGGGTGTCATAATAGCAGCTGTTTCCCTGGGATGCAGTGAGGACCGAGGACCGAGAACAAATGCAGGCGAGGAAAGTGAGCAACACGGCACCCTGCCTCACGCAAGGACTCAACGCATGCAGCTGCCGTTGCTGCCACCAGGTGCTGTGCGAGCAGTGGCCCAGGAAGCGGGGTAAGCGCAGGGGAAAGACTCCTCCCAGCCCGAGGGTGAGGTCAGGGAGGACGAGCCCAGGTACTGCTTAGCTGCGTCGTGAAGGCCAAGTTAAGAACCAACCAGGAAAAAGCAAATTCACTCAACAAGTACGTCCTGAGCAAGGACGTGGGTAAGAACGAAGAATAAGACAGGCCTCTGCTGCTCGTACCACTTGTTCTAGACCAGAGGCCCGCAAGCTCTTTCTAGAAAGGGCCAGTTAGTAAATATTTCCGGCTTTGCAGTCTGTGCCGTCCTGTCGCCCCACTCAGCTGTGCTGCCGGAGCGTGAAGGTGGCCACAGTCAGCACAGACGTGCATGAGCATGGCCGTGCTCCCGTAAACTTACCTGTGTTTTTGAACATTGAAATCTGGATGTCACTTAATTTCCACAGGTCGTGAAATACGACTTTTTTTGTTTTTCGATATTTAAAAATGTAAAACCCCGTCTTACCTCTTGGGCCACACAAAAATAGGCAGCAGGCTGGCCTCGTCTCATGGCCGCAGTCTGCCAACCCTGTTCTGCAGCAGCACTAGGCACGGCATCGAGAGAAACGTGGCAATTTTGGACAGTAGCCAGGGCTGAGACAGTGCCTCAGTGTACCGTGACGCAGTCACGAGGGCGAGGGTAGCAATGTAGTTAGGTGGCTATGGCAGGCTCTGCGAGGAGGTGACATTTGGCCTGAAATCAGAGCGATCAGATGAACCAAAGTCTGGGCATTGGAAGAACCCAGAAAAGGTGGGCTCAAAGCCTTGGTGCGCTAAGTGCAGAGAGAAGGTCACTGCGGCCAGAGCGCGGGAACTGCAAGGGAGGGACGGGAATGGGTTGGAAAAGCGAAGGATGGTCCAGAAAAACGGAGAGTGAGGGCTTGAGTTTATACGAACCTACATGTGACTAATTCAGTATCTGCGGAACTGGCCTTGGCTTGATTGAAGGAAAATATTTGAAAAGGGATTCACTATGTAAATACCTTTTGTGATTTCTTTCAGTATGTAGGGACAAAAGAGGGAATGCATTAAAGCATGCCGGAACACTGCATCCGTGCCGGGCATTGTTATCTGCCCGCCTAATGAGGCTACCTCTCGCGCAGAGGACGAGACCAGGCGGGGGGCCGGCCCCCCAGGCACGGAGTGTGCATGCCTTCTTGTGTGTCTTTAATGAGTTGTTTCCTGCTCATCACAGTGCAAATGCTGGTCTCTGTGCAGCCAGAGCCCCCGGCACCCGAGTCTACTGATGTCTGACTTAGCTCCTGGGTAGTGTCACCAAAATAAGGTCAGAATAAAGATTTGGTCAAAATGTTGATTCCAAGGAGCGGGGAGGGGTTGGCATTTGATGCTCTTGGTGATGACACAGGTCCTGGTCCCCTTCCCTGTGGGTGCCCCTCGCTGACCTTGCTGCATTGGCAGGAAAGAGAATTAGATGTCTCAGAAAAAAGTTTTACAATGAAAAAAATCTGTCAAAAAGGCTTTTCTACATATCCCCAGGTTGAGGAACAGGGGAAAGAGGAGGTCTCCACGCTCGGCAGTTGGGCCAGATGAAACTCCGGGTTCTGAGAGCTGGGAACTCTGGAATCCCACTCCTCCCAACACACACACGTCGCACGTGCACACACACAAATACCACACGTGCACACCACACACATGCACACATGCACGCTACATACACACTTCACACCCCTGCATACCACACACACGTGCATACATGTGCACACATGCACATCATACACCACACACACACCGCACATACAACATACACAACACCACACACACCGCACACGCACACACCAACATACACACTGCATGCGCGTGAATGCACGCACGCACACCACGGCTCGCGTAGCTCCTAGCTGAGTGGTTTGCACAGCTACCCCCACTTTAACTCGAGCTTCAGCAGTTAAATAAGTGCTTCTCCATTTCGCCATTCTGCGGTTGTTGCCGTCTGCCTAATTTCAATCAATTAACTTTTACTTAAAAACATTACATTTCTTAGTGCCGCTGCATTGGGCCAGTTGTACAGTAAGTTGTGAGTGTGACGGAGACAGCTCGCTCGAATCCGCCTGCCCGTGGGACAAAGCCACCATTGGGGCCACGTCTTCCCAGGAACTCCAGGCGTCAAGTGAGGCAGAAGCAGCTGCGGGAGCCGGGGCTGGGAGCTGGGGGGCGAAGAGGGGGGTCCCTGAGGACAGCCTGGCCGCACAGCGCCCACTCGGGAGCCGGGGCGGGAGCGTGCCGGGCCGAGCCGTGTGGGCACGGCGGGGCCTCCGTGGAGAGCTGGCGAGGTGGACTTTGCGTCAGAGGGACAAAGGAGAGTGGGGAGCTGGGGCAGGAGGGCGCTGCGGAAACCTGCGGGACGGCGCGAGGAAGGAGGGTCGTTCGGCGTCTCGGAGGAGAGCAGACCCCTCTGGCCCCGGGTCTGCACGTCTTCGGCTGTACAGACTGAAGTCAGGCCACAGACAGGACCTGAGCCCACAACTAGCGGGGGGGGGGCAGGGTCTTCACGTTGGCGCTGAATGCCCGGCCACGGCCTGCAGCCCCCGGAGCCCAGCCCTGCCACGGCTCCCTTCCTCGCCCGCTCGCTCCGGCCACACGGGTGTGGAGATACTCCATGAACGCTCCAGAAAGTCGCCGGCTCCCTCCCGTCCTCCAAGTCCGGCCCCTCCCTCTAAGGAGCACATGCTCGGCTTCTCACTCCCTGCACTCGGATACTTATCTCCAGCTAAAACATCCCCTCCCATCTGTTCACTACTGAATCCCCAGGGTCTGAAGCAGTGCCCAGCACGTAGTAGGTGCTCAGTAAATGTTTGTTGACTGAATAAATGGAACTCTTTAGCCTGGTGTCCGAGCTTTCAGTGATAACTGGCCTCCGCTTTGTGGCCTCATCTCCAAGGACTTCCTTTGCTGTCCTTTGTGCTCTGACTGGATGGGCCTCCTCTCATTCCCAAATGTGGGTGCCCATGCCTGCCCCTGGGCTGTCACGCCTCTCATCCTGCTCCATCCCCCACATGAATGCCCTCTCTTTCTCCTACTTGCAACCCCTAACACACAAGTGCACACGCACACACATAAACATGCTTGAGCTTCTCCTCCTCCAGGAAGACTTCCCTGATCACACCAACCTCCAGGAGTGGTTTCTTCCTCTGAGCTTTAATACCATGAACTCTCCATCCCAGAGGATCTCCATGCTGATTGGTCGTTGGAATTACCCTGGAACCTTCCAGCAGTCCAGACCCTAGCACCCTCTCCTAGAGACTCAGACTCAGGGAGCTGGGGTGGGCATGGGAATTTTTAAAACTCTCCTGGTGGTTTTCATTGTCAGTAAGGTTTGGTCTAGTGGTTTTGCTTGGTTGCCGGATCATTTTTTAAGTCTCCCAATGAGACAATAAGTGGCTGAAAGTATTCCCTCCCTCCCCAATGTCCAGCACATTCAAGCAAACAGCAAGGTTTCTATAAATGCCACTTAAGGAAACACAGGTCGCCGGGAGCCAGCAGGAGCCCCCTGAGAGTGGGAGAGTGGAGTGCGGGCACAGCCCAGGCAGCGGACGCGGCATTTGGAGTGGAGCAGACTTGCGCCAAGTCCTAGCTTTGACACCTCCTGCTAGGGTCACCTCTGCCACCAGCTTTCCTCCCTAACTTCGCTCCCTCATCGTGGACAAGGATAACAGTAGCCTCTGCCCATGGGGCTCTGGTGAGGATTTGGTGCCATTAAGGACAGCGTCTGGCATAGTGGCCAGCATGCAGTAAGTGCTCGATGAATGGCAGCCTTTCTCTTTGGAAAAGCGAGGTTTCTGCAAAGAGGCAGAAGGCTCTGAAGCTCTCTGTGTCTGTCCAGAGCTGACTCAGCAGCCCGAGGCTACGGGTTAGCTCAGCTCAGCCACTCCGCCCTCACCCCTCCTCCAGTCCCGGCTCAGGTTGGGGGCGGACTCAGGCAGCTGCAGAAGTGTGCCCCCTGCCTGCGCTCCCCCCAGGCCTCCACCCCCACTCCACCTGCCAATCATGCCACATGGCTGCCCCCTCGCCCGAGGAGCCCGGCTGCGCGGCAGCCTCATGGCACACGCAGGGCTCACACATGCTCACCCGGCCGCGCGGCATGCAGGCCCGTGTGCTGTCATGGCGTGGTGCCCACTCCTGGGCACGGCGAGGCCAGTGCACGGCCTGGCAGATGGTGGCAGGGTGGGGGCCAGGAGGGGAGCGAGAGCCCCTGCTGGTGCCTGAGGTAAGGGCCGGGGCGGAGGGGTCGGCAGGGAGAGGGAAGGGAGCTTGGCGGGCGGGCAAGAGATGCTGTAATGGCTTGTGTCTGTGGGGCGGTTCCCGCGCCGAGGCTTCGAGCTGGGTTTTCCCGGAGGCTTGGCTCACCCAGGCCCGGTCGCCATGTCAAGGCCGTAAGCTGCGGGAGGTGTTGAAGCCTGCAGATGAGGACAATTCTGGGACTGAGAGTCCAGGGACGCTATAGTCCTCGCCTCCAGCTCGGAAACCGGTCCTCATGCAATGATGGCTGTCAAATCAGCAGTGACCTGGGGGGACGTCTGCTGTAGCCCCAGGTGCCAGGAGCAGCATGGCGTCGGTCAGAAGAGCTGGGCTGACGTCAGAGCACGCAGGACAGGTCCCAGCCCTGCACTGGACTAGCCGTGCCTCAGCCTCTCGGAGCCGTGGCTGATGCCTCCAGGGTAGCGGGGGTGACGGTGATGGTTAGGTAAGATGTGCGTGGCCTAGGCAAACCGCAGGGCGCTTTAGAAATGGTGGGATTAGCCGGATGTCTTTAAGGAGATAAGCCGGAAACACAAATGTCTGAGGAGCATGTCGTGCTTGGAGGTGGGAAGAAGGTGCCATGTGGGCAGAGCTAAGGGAGCTCAGAGGAGG
This sequence comes from Propithecus coquereli, assembly GCF_000956105.1. Classification (NCBI taxonomy): domain Eukaryota; kingdom Metazoa; phylum Chordata; class Mammalia; order Primates; family Indriidae; genus Propithecus; species Propithecus coquereli. The sequence goes on along the minus strand of NW_012150374.1, from coordinate 1,199,828 downwards.
GAAGATTCTTTCTTTTATATTGCTCTGTTACAGTTGTACATATTTTGGGGTGCATTTGATATTTTGGTACATGTATACAATGTGTAAGTATCCAATCAGGGAAACTGGGATGTCTATCACCTCTAACATTTATCCCTTCTTTGTGTTGGGAACATCACAATTATTCTCCTCTTGCTATTTTTAAATATACAATAAGTTATCATTACTATAATTTCCTTACTGTACTACAGAATACTGGAACTTACTCCTTCTGTCTAACTGTATTTTTGTAACCGCTAAACATTCTCTTTTCCCCGGAGGGGAGAATTCTTACAGAGACCGTTCAGCAAAGTGGCCACAATCCTGGCTCCAGAGTTGGACACATCCAGGTCTTCAGTTCTGGCTTTGTCAAGTGTCGGCTGTGGCACTGTTAGAAAGCCAAGTGACTTTTCTGGGCGTCACTGTCCCCATCTGAAAAGTGGGATCAGAAGCGTTCTGATAGCCTAGGATCTTGAGGATTTAGCAAGACCAGCAAGAACAGAGCCTGGCACGCAGGAAGACGTTTTCGCTCCTACCATTATCCCACAGGACGGCAGGGATCAAGATCTCGCCTCCTTCAAGAAGCCATCTTAATATTAAAATAGCAGACATATTCTATTAACCATAACCAGTGACCATGGCTAATGTTTATGGAGCACTACAGCATGCTAATTTTCATAATTCACTCTGGCATTTCACCCACACGACAAACCCAAAGAGTGGGCCTTTGCTTTTACAGATGAGGAAAAAATGGAACCCAAGTTCTGTAAGATGCTCAAGACTGCATCGTTAGAACCTTGAACATGGAGACTGTAGCACAGTTTGTCTGACTCTAACTCACTCTTACTCTGACTCTTAACTACCTTGTAATCTACCTCCACTCCCGCCCGCTAGAGAATGTTTCTAGGCCAATCTCACCTAACTCCCTGAAACCAGCAGTGGAGCGAGTTTCTCCAGGGAGCTGGCACTGCGCTGCCTGCTGGGGTTCCAAGAGGGGACAGAGTGGAGGCTCCTTTCTCCCCGAGGCCGCACAGCCCCTGCGATCTGGCCCCTGCTGCCCTCATGACCTCCACTTCTCCTCCCAGTTCACTCCACTCCCGCCCCTCTGGCCTCCTGCCGTTACTCAAACTCTCCAAGCCCATTCCTAGCGGCTCCTCTTAGACAGGGCCTTTGTCCTTGCTGTCCCTTCTGCTGGGCTCCTTCCCAGTCTTCTGGGGGCTGCTCTGTGTCTAGTTCTCAACCTACTTGCCAGCCCTTCCCTGACATTTCCCCAATCAGGCCACTTAGATGTCCCGTAGATCTGAAAGGACCATGTTGATCTCTCTCCTTGCTTTCTAGCTACCTCCCACAGGAGAACGTGGGCTCGAGGGGGAGGAAAGGTCTGTTGGCCTGCCGGCCGGGGTGCTATCCCCACGCTGGGCGCAGCACCCAGCCCCACGTCAGTGCTCAGCGAAGCCCTGTTGGGTGACGTCCCAAACACTCAGAATCAGAGGACAATAGGCAGGGGGCACTGCCCCTCCGCTGGTCCGGAGCAGGCTCCCCCCGGAGAGCTCTGGGTCTGGAGAGAGGAGGGAAGCCGAGAGAGAGCACAGCTGCCTGCACCGCTCCCTGCCGCCTGCTCTGACGGCAGAGCACAAAGTCTGGGTCAGCGTGACCTGGGAATGAGAAGTGCCTCCGTTGACAAAGTCTCTTCCAGTGTGATTGCCACTGAGTCACCATTCTTCACAGGGGTTCCTGCAGGGCTCCCAGAACTCAGAGAACGAAGCCCACCGAGTGCCAGGGCCACAGCCTGAGCACCGGAGCCCCTCATCTTAGGTCTGGGCAGGCGCCAGAAGGGAGGCCTCCAGGCCCCTGACTGACGCTCCCACCTAAACGCCATCTCTGGGCCCCAGGGACCCTTCCTCCTCAAAGGCCCTCTGTCCAAATTATGCACTCACCGAAGTGGAGGTAGAGGAGAAACAAGGCCCTCTGGAGAAGCCAAAGAGTCCTCAAGCCCAAGGACACAACTCGGGAGGGTGATGGCCTCTTTGGGCCCCTAAGTGTCCTCCCACGCAGCAAGGCGCTGTCCCCCCAGGCGTGGGTGTGGGCAGCCGGGGCTCGCTGCGTCCCCCATGTCCTGAGTTTCCAAATCACTGGTGGCCCGGAATCGGGCTGAAGAAAACCACTTGGAATCCCAACCCACTTTCCTGCACCCTCCATGGTTCTCTGCCTCTTTAATTCTTCTCCCTTCATGCTTTTCCTCTGCTCCAGAAAACCCTGCCAGAAAGCGTAGATTCTAATTGGTAACCGTGTGGTCTTGGGCAAGTTACTTAACCTCTCCATACCTCAATTTCCTCACTAAGTGGAAACAATAATAATGTATACCTTATATTAATAGAATTGTGGTGATTTAATTTGATGAAATGCCCATAAAACACTTAGAACAGTGCCTAATACAGAATAAGCGCTTAATAAATCCCTGTTATTGTTACTTTTAGCGAAGGAAACGATATCTATGTAACAAATAAATCTCAGAATCTCAGTGGCTTAGCAAAGTGAGGTTCGTTTCCTGCTTACATCACAGTCCACAGCGGGTGTCCCCTCCACACAGTGATTCGGGGATGGAGGCTCTTTGCACCACATGGCTACAACCTCAGAATCTCGTTTATTCAGCTGTTGAAAGGAGAACGAAGATGGACTCTGTGGCGTGGGAGAGCTGGGGGAGCCAGGGCTGGAAGTGCATACGCCCTGTCCCCTGCCCCATTGGCTCCACTGGCTGGAGCTCAGTCACATGGTCTTGCCTGGCTGCAGAGAATGCTGGGAAATGTAGTCTAGCTGGGTGCCTAGGAGGAAGGAGTGGCTTTATGGACAACTGGTCTCCACCACAGTTACTCTTTTTTGTTATCACACAATGCTTCCACTCAGAAACTGTTCCATAACACCCCCATCGCACAGATAAAGTCCCCACACTGCCCTACCTCTTCAGCCTACCCTCTCTTCTCTCCAACACATACCTGCTCCAGCCAAACCAGAAACCCGCACATCTGACGAGGGTACAAAATACAGGAGCCACTTTACTGGGACGGCATTTCATTGTGGGCAAAAGCTATGTCAAATTTATCTTTGCTTTGCCGCCTCCTGACATTGTTCCAGGATTATAACCAATAGCTAAGAAATGATAATAGACTGAATCAATGCCTTTATTCCAAAGACATTCTGAATTATTTGATAACTGATCTGGCCGGCACAAGCGTAATGATAAACAGCGCTGGCCCTCAGCTTCCGCATCAGAGAGACATTTGGGAATGGCGGGGGCTGCGGTGATCTGCAGGCACATGCACTCGCCGAATAGACAGCGGCTACTCAGCGCTGGCTGATTGTGGCCGTCTAAGAGCCAAGTATTACCAGATCTTGTTTTGTTTTTAAAGCAAGGATGTAGAATTGTTATGTGCAACCTCTTGGCTTTTTTTTTTTTTTTTTTTTTTTTTTGAGACAGAGTCTCACCCTGTTGCCCAGGCTAAAGTGCCGTGGCGTCATCCTAGCTCACAGCAACCTCAAACTCCTGGGCTCAAGCGATCCTCCTGCCTCAGCCTCCCGAGTAGCTGGGACTATAGGCACGCGCCACCATGCCCGGCTAGTTTTTTCTATATATTTTTAGTTGTCTAATTAATTTCTTTCTATTTTTAGTAGAGACGGGGTCTCGCTCTCACTCAGGCTGGTCTCGAACTCCTGAGCTCAAACAATCCGCCCACCTCGGCCTCCCAGAGAGCTAGGATTACAGGCGTGAGCCACCGCGCCCGGCCATCTCCTGGCTTTTTTTAATGTAAACTTAACAATGTTTTTGCATAGTATGCTAAAAACAACTGCAAAATACAAGGTGGGGAGAAAAATCCGCAATGTGGACCAAACAGAACACATCTTTAGGGCAACACTGACCCAAAGCTATCACTTTGCAATCCTGCTGCAGACCACATCTGCAGATGTAGTTAAAGAAATGACATAGCAATTTTATTAGCCAAAATTGCTGTATATTAAAACAAACAAATAAAACAAGGAATCCGTGGAGAAAACAGATCTTGACTCCTTGATGTTTTGGGTAAGAATGTCGGATGTTTCTTCAAGCTCCTGCAGAAGCCGCATTTTTGGGTAAATCATCACCTTTTTGTCCTAACTCATGGGGACTGTATTAATGAGGTTTCACCAGAGAAACAGAACTAATAGAATGTATGTGTATCGTTATGTATGTGTATACACGCATATGAACAGATTTATTACAAAAATTGGCTTATGTGATTGTGGAGCTGAGAAGTCCCAAAGCCACAGTCAGCGAGCTGGAGACCCAGGAGGTCCTGCGTGTAGTTCTAGCCCGAAAGCCAGCAGGCTCAAGACCCCAGAGGAGCCAATGGTTCGGGTCGAGTCCTGAGGCAGGGAAAGATCCGTGTCCTAGCTCAACATAGTCGAGCAGAAGGATTTCCCTCTTACTCGACCTGTTTGTTTTATTTGTCCGCAATCGGCTGAGTAAAGCCTGCCCATGCTAGGGAGGGCAATGTGCTTCACTCACCTACTGATTCCAATGTCAATCTCCTCCAGAAACGCCCTCACACACACGTCCAGAGTAGCGTTGGGCCAAACGTCTGGGGACCCTTAGCCCACTCAAGTTGACACCTAAAACTAACCATCACAGGGACCTACCCAGACCCTTACCTTCATACTTTCCCATACGGAGACGGTGTGTCCAGCCAGTGCTCTGAGTTCTTATCTCCAGTCTGCCTCTGACTTGCTCTGTGACCCTCAGGTAAGTCTCCTAATCTCTCTTCTTCCCATCCTTCATACCTACACGGTGGGAGAGTTGAATTCCATGACCCCTAAGGTCTTTTCCAACTTAGCAGTCCCTGTCTTATGCAGACTTGGAATCAAAACAGACCACATTTACCAGACACATTGCTTGTGACTTTATTGAGTAATTTGTATAAAACCTCCAAGAATAATTTATTCGCCCAGCAGTGTGAGACAAGGGGAAGAAAATCAATAGAACAGTGTCTCAGTCATTTTTTATTTTCTAAACCACGAAGACGTTTTATTCCTTTTCGCAGAACTCGCAGGCACCTGACCCTACAATGTGTCTTTATGGCCAACTTTTAAGAATGCCAAAAGAGAATCATTTCAGGAACTGAAAACCCTCACCTCACCCAGAAACCACAAGAAAGAGCCCTCCTGGGCAACAAACTTTCCCAGGGTTTTCATGACACTTGAGAGATTAGTGGAGAGGCAAGGCAGGAGAAGGTTTGCAAGGAAAACAACATTCCCTGTCTCTCAGACTCATCTCGCAGTCATTCTCGGAAGAAATTTAAAGGCCTCTTATCTTAAATTCAATTGCTTTAAGTTGTTGTTGCTTCAACAACTTAAAGTTGTTACGCTCACTTCTCTTCCATCAAGGTAATGGGTAAACTGACAATTTGCTTAAACAGACTCACTGCCCTGGTTCACCGCAGGGAATATACAGAGATTTTCTGCAGAAAGTGGAGCTCATTACCAATCCTGAAGAAGTGCAGGGGCTCCTTCTGTTTCCTGGCCTGCAAGCAAACCGGGAGGGAAAAGCCTTGGATTAAGGAGACCCGGGTCTAGCCCCAGCACCATCAGGAGGAGGAGACTTAACCAGGCTGGAGGAGGAGACTTAACCTCTTCAAGCCTCGGTTTTCTCATCTGTAAAATGGGGATCACACTTTCTACCTACTTTCTTCATGGAGTTCTATGAGGATCACATAAGCTAACATCTGTACCTGCTAGGTTTTTTGGTTGCAAAAACCAGAAACCAACTCTGGCTGCCTTAACAAAAATAGGTCCATTGGAAGCGTAAAAGAGGCTCGTGGGGCCCACAGGTGGCCGTAAAACCAGGACTGGGTGTGCACGGAGCCAAGGCGCTTACGCTCAATAGCACACCTGCAGAATCCCAGCTCCACATCCACCCTCTGCCCTGTGACGGGGGGACTGGACTTTCCAAACCACACTCCTCCTGTCGGTTCTTCCAGTAGAGGTTGCTAGAGGGGGACTTCCCTCTCCTCTCTATGTCTCAAATATCCCTCTGATTTTCTCTTGTAAGGACAGCTGCCATTGGATTTAGGGTCTATCATAAATCCGGACGATATCATCTCGAGATCCTTCACTTAATTGCATCTGCAAAGACGCTTTTTCCAAATAAGGTCACATTCACAACTTCTGGGTAGATATATGTTTTTGGTGGGGGAGGGGGGGACCAATCCATCCAATATAAATAAAGACATTTCTTGCACTTTCTGACTAGTTGCTCAATCCTTCACCTTTGTATTAGTAGAACAGACAGTCTCTGCCTCTTACGGCCGCCCGCATTTATGAGTCCAGGAACCCTAGGGACTTAATGCAGTGCAGAGGGAACAGAGGGTCAGTGCAGCTCTCCACATGGAGAAAATTCCAGGGGTGGGTCAAACTCCCGCTGCTGTGTACCATCCACCAATACGCTGAGGGCACCTTACGCCTGGAATGCTGGTTGGCTGCCCCTGTAACCTGGCCCTGGTCTAGATCACTGTAGAGACCATCTTGTTCTTGAGGGAGAGATAGCAATAGTACTCCTTCTGTGCCAAGCTTGGCCCAGGGGTCCCTAGAATTGGGCCTGCCTGAGCACAGCTCATTTTTCCTCCCCGCTGTCCTCCGCCGCTTTTAGGGATCCAGGCAGCTCCAGGGATGCTGAGTCAGCCCTGGTTCCATTTCTCAGAACCAGAGCCACCGAGCCCACCTCCCAGGGATCGTCTCTATGGGACAGGCAGGTTTCCCTCTTCACCCTCAAAGCAGCAGGGTCTGACTACAGTGGCCTTCTCCAGGGCCACAGCCCTTCCTCCTGCGGCGGCTCCCCGGTGAGTCCAGGTTATCCATGTCTACTCTTGGGAGGACGGGGAAGGTGACTGTCAGCAATTTCACGACGATTTTCTGGCTCTGAATGGAGGGAGGAAATCTCACGGGTTTGGTGTCTGGCAGGGCATACTCTAGTGATTACCTGTTATTATGTGAAAAATCAAATTGCAAAATAGCACGAAGAGTGTGATCCTATTTCAAGTAAATAGGTGTAGATCTTAGAATGATAGCCATTAAATTATTTACAGCAGTTCTCTCTAGGTGATAGCATTACAGACTATTTTTATTTTCATCATTTTCTTATCTGCATTTTCTAAGTTTTCTCCAATGAGCATATATCACTTTTGTAATAAGATTTTTAAGGTTACACAAAAAATAATGCTAGCACCTTGCAGTCACATAGTGCTTTGCTGCGTCTCACATCTCTAATCTAATTTCCTGTCTGTGAGGTCAGAAGGGCAGATATTTTTATCCTGCTGTGTAGATGAGGACTCTCAGGAGCAGGAAGTGTGAGATGCGATGCACCCAAGGTCTGAGAGCAAAGCCTGGCCGGGACCCAGGCAGGGCTGCCAGCCGTCCGTTCTGGTGACTTTGCCCGTGCCTGGAGCAAGCCAGCTGTGGCTGGGAATGCTCAAAGAAGGGCCCCCAAACTGTAACTTTGTCAAGCCAAGACACCACCTGTGCCAAAGGCAACAATGACCCTGGCTTTGGCCGGTCGGGAAATGACAGGCAGGGAAAGAAACTGCAGGACTGTGGGAGAAGCAAGGCTGCCGATTCTGGTTTCCTGGAGAGGGCGGGGGCCCTGGCGCTCAGCAGCAAGGAACGGAGAGGGAGAGGGGTGGCTCCCGCTGGGGTAGTTGTCACACACAATGGTGAGCCTGAGCTGGGAGCTGGGAGCTATAAAGTCTCAAGGGAAAGCCGCTAAGTTACCATGCAAGGTAGAAAACTGCTATGTGACCACTGTCACCTTGGCCCATCTGAACTCCCAAGGAAGGACAGGTAGGTAATGCCCTCCTTCCCCAGATGTTCTTCCCAGTTCTCCCTTAAGGGAGTGAGGATGAAGGCCGATGAAAAATAACACAACTTTCAAAATGTTCTGCATAAATGCACAGCGCCAGGTCCGGGGTAGCCAGTCAATAAAGGTTTGGTGAACGCATGAATTCCCACGCCCAAACACACAGCCCCACGTGAGAAAGACGTCACGTGCCTCATCATCTCCACTTTGCCCGTGGGGAAACTGAGGCCCAGGTTCACATCAGTGAGCAGTCGGGCGGGGGCTTTGGCCCTGGTTCCACGTGCTCTCTGCCCCACACGCCGGCTGCCTCTCAGAGGCCCACTTTGGAGACATCTGCGTTTGCTCTTTGCTTCTAAATTGTCCTGAGGCAACGTTACTAAACATTACAGAAAATGACTCCAACTGCGCAAATTAACTCCCAGGACGGAGCGTCCCCCCAACCCCGACGCCAGGTTCTCAGTTACCCCACAGCAGATGGGGAGCAGAAGGTAGGAGGACAAAGTTCGAGGCAGAGTTCTGAGGGGATGCGAGGAACGGGAGCAGGGGTGTGTGAATGATTGGTGTTTTGATCAGAACTCGCGTCACTGCGAGTGAGAAACCCAGCTCAGGTCTGCTCGGACAGAAAGGCGGATGCCCGAGAGGGAGGGGACGGCCCTAGCTGGGCATCTGGGCCTGGACATCTCCAGGGCGCACTTGCTCGCACTTCTCTCTCTCTCTCTCTCTCTCTCTCTATTTATTTCAGTTCCTCTTGTGTGTGTTGGTTTTATTCTTTCCAGCTGCCCACCAGCTTCCTCCACCTAAGGTGGAACTCGCTACTAAGAGTTTCTCTTGGCTTCTACCCGCAGAGAAGGGCTGACCTCCTCCCCTTAGATCTAGTTTTTATATTTTTAATTTATTTTTTAAAGCCTATGTGAGGACCTTAATTAGCTATCTGGAACTGGGTGCTCAAGCCAATCCAGTCAACGAACCCGGGTCAACAGACTCCTCTCACTGGACACGCCACGGGGGCCACACGTGTGAGGCTGGGGAGGCCCAGAGAAGCAGCGGCGTCGCTTGGCTTCTGATTGGCCGCCTCCCGTTCGGAGACCAGCTTTGTGTTGGGATCCGCGCGGGCTCATCCTCTGCATGATCCAGGTCTTCGCCACTGCCCCACGGAGGAGCTATCCTCGCCCGATTAGCAGACGAGAAAGCCAAGGCCCAGACGAGCCCTGCAGCTGCTGTGTGGCGGAGCTGAGATTTAAGTGCATTTCTCCTTGGTGCCAAAGCACGTTCCTTTTCCTACTTCGCATGGGCTCTTTAATGTAACAGGCATTTGCAGAGCACTGTTGCATGCAAACTCCTGCAGCGCACACGCAAATAATCCAAACTGGTGCTGCCTCTCTAGAGACCCTTTGGGATGACCCCATTGGTCCTTAAGAAGGCGTAATGGCAGCAGAGCAGTTAGGACACGGCACCAGGTGCCACCTACTGTGGGGGGGTGGGGGGAGGAAAAGGACATTTATTGAGTTCTGACTGTACGCCGGGCCCTGTGCTAAACATTGTCACATTTATCCTCTAGACCTGAGCCATCCAATAAAGTAGCCATTAGACATGTATGACTATTTAAATTGAAATGAATTAAAATTAAACACAATTTAGAGTGCACTTCCTGTAACTAACCACCATTCAAGTGCTTGGTCGCCACATGTGGCTAGCAGCTGCCGTGTGCGACAGCTCAGATAAGGAACATTTCTGTCATCACAGGACGTCCTGTTGGACAGCACTGGTCCCAGCTAGAAGCTCCACGAGAGCGGGCGGCAGCAGCAGGCAGTGTGCGACGTGGGAGGCATGCAGTAGTTACACGGATGAATGACTATATGTTTTATATGTGTATTTAGCTTCGGACACAGCTTCCTTTACAATACTTACTATATATGTAATCATAACTTCTCGTAAAAAAATATAAAGGAAAGGAGGTGATGGGCTATGCTTGGATTCCCTGCAGGCAGCACATTTTGGGGGCAGGCTGGGGTAGGGGAAGGATGGAGCTGTCACAGTAACCATCCTGTACTGAGCACCTATGGCTTTCCCGCCAACTTATTACATTTTTAATTTCATTGTCTCTTCTCAACAATCCTGTAAAGTGAGATTATTATCCTCATTTTATAGATTAGGACACTGAGACTCAAAAAGGCTAAGTAGCCCACTTAAAGTCACACAGCAAGGAAATTCCAGAGCCTTCAAAGCCCGCCCTGTCACCTACCGCAATGTTCCCATCCCAGTTCTTCCCTGTCCAGCGGGAGCCTGCCTTGCTCCCGGCAGAGAGAACATTCGGATTTGGGGTGAGCATGACTCCCTGAGCAGGCAGGTGTCCAGTGCCCCTCCAGTCTCCTGGAGCCCAGCAGGCCTAGTCATCAGTCAGCCTCACCTGGCCCAGAGGTGAGGAAAACGACTCTTTCACGCCCCCTGGTGGCCAGGTGCGGCACGGGCTCAGAGACACGGGGCAGCGCTTGTTGCAATCTGACCGCAGGAAACAGCCACGGTGGTCTTAGGGGTGTAGAATCAGTGAGCTCTTCCCTGTCCTAGGATGTATGGGTTGAGGGTGGTGAATTATTTTATCCAAATGGCCCCGTTTGAAGGACCATTGTGCACTCTTTACCTAGCTGTGTACTTTCACCCAAAGAAAAAAGCAAATTACCTTTCCCTTCACGAGCTCTCATCCGCAAGCTTTCAGGGTGTCTTTGTCTAACAGCTCTTTTCTTGCTTATTTATTTATTGCCCATATCTGATTAAAACATATTATATTCTCAGGTGTCCCCTCTCCCCAAAGGTCACTTTCCACAGGCTCGATTTAATTAACGAGTGCCAACTTGAAGATGAAAGGTAGGAAACAAAAGGTCTCCCTTATCCAATCTGAGCCCAAATAAAATTATATTAACATTTCACCTTTTGTTCTCGTGCAAGAAAGCCTTTGGTGCATTGTATCAAAAGTTATTGAAATCATTAGGAAGGAAAGAAAGAGAAGGGGTAGACAGCTGTGGCTATGAATTTGGACCCTCCCCACCCAAGGTCCTAATAGGAAAGAAAAAGGAAGAAAGAGAGAGAGACTCGGAATGACATGCTGTATTCTAAGCCTTGTTTTAAAGTCAAATTAGGAGGAGATGATCATTCTGCACAAAAGCATGTGAGTATCCTAAAACTACCTCTGTTTTCAGAGGGTGCCCGAGAATGTAAGCTCCATGAGAGCACAGACCTTATCTGTTTGTTCATCGGGGCCCTTCAGCCCCCAGAAAGAAGCCTGGCAGGTGGTAGCAACGCGCTCAGTGTTTGTCAAATGCCTCAGTAAACAGGGTCCGGGCAGGCTGGGTTCTCACCACGTCTTGCCAGCTCACTGCTCCTCGCCGAGCCCGGGCAGATCAGAGCGTCACTCAGACAGGTGCCCACAGCACCAGCGCTGCCTCGCGGGCCTCCGGCGGCCGGACCACGAGCCCATCGCCCCTTTCACCAACACAGATGAAAACCCAAGGAAGGAAAGAAATGAGATCATAATCATTACTGCAGAGGAATGGGAGAGAAATAAACACCAGACGTGAGCAAACTATCCCTATCATCCGAAGGGGAAAGGTGGTTGGGCTGTGCACGTTGACATCTCGGACGCTTACCAAATTGCAGCAGGTCTCTGCCTTCCTGCCTGGAACTCTCAAGGCAGTGAATAAATAGTGCGTGACACCTCGAAGCCCCCGCAGAGGGTAAAGGCCACCAGGTGTGAGCCGCTGCAATGAAGAGTTCATTAAAGGCCTGGCAGAGGAGCCTTCGCACAGGGCTTGCAGCAGAGTTCCCGTCACGCGCGTGGCCCAGGTGTCTCGACAGCTGGGCACAGGCCCTCAGCCAGGCGGAAAGGGCTCTCCTCCCCCGATCCAATTCCCTTTGCTCACACAGGTATTTTCTCCCCGACAGTGGAGACCAATCACAGATGCGTCTTCCGCCTGCAAGAGGGAAGCGAAGTGGGTTCCTCAAGCTGTGTGTGACAGTGTCTACAGGATGAGAAAACTGAATTCACCCCCGCTAGGAAGAGCAAGAAACTGCGGCAAGCCTTCCACTCTGGTCCCCTGCACCTGAGACCACAGGGTCAAGCCCAGGTGGTTCCCTGTGTCTTGATTTGGAGCAAATTCCCTGGTTCAAATCCAGCAACCAGGGCAGTTTACGCTTGCTCAAGACAACCTCTGCCTCTGCCATTCAGGGAAATGAGAAAGAGCCGGTCCCTCTCCCGTTCCGTGGGCAGCCAGGGGTTGAAGACATGGTCTCCTGGGCTTCCCTCCCAGGAACATCTGTGGACACAACGGAGCAAGATCTCTGCTCTGTGGAGTCCAGATTCTAGAGCAGGAGACAGGAGATCAACAACAGGCATAAGAAACAAACAAATTATGTAGCTTGTTAGAAGGCGATACATGTTGTGAGGGCCCCAAAGGTGCCAGGATGTCAGTGGTGGGGCGGGGGGCAGATGGCAGAGTGGTCTGAGTCATCGGGACGGGAGGAGAAGCAGCCAGCCACAGCTGGGGCGACGGGGAGGAAGGGCAGGGCCAGGGCAGCTTTTGGAAGCAAGTGGGGGATGCCTCCCTCGGCCGGGACAGCTGGCCTCTGGCCTGGAGGGCAGTAGCCCCAGATGGTTGTCCAGGCCTGAAGAAATCAACCTCTGTGGGACTAAGTCAGAGACTTGGGGGTTATTTTTACTGCAGCATAACGCAGCTTAGGTGACTCACACGGGACCGCTGCAGAGAGCCCCGGTTCCTCACTGGACAGATCTTACTCCTGGAAGTTGGGCAGAATTTCCTGGCAATTCACGGCACTGTCCTCATGCCCGGCCAGCACCGATCTGTTCCCCATGCTGCTGGGTTCTGCCAACGATTATCTCTATGTAGCCTTGATGTTTCCCAGAAACTTTTCGAAACTGCTTGAATCTCCTGCCTTATGTGTTCCATCCAAGAGTGTGGCAAGGCGGGCACAGAGTCATCCAGGAGCTCGTTTTGCAGAGGTGAAGACCAAGGCACAGACGAGCCGGACGGCACAGCTGGTGTCAGCATCTGAGAAGACCCAGGGATGGCCTCCAGCCTAGGCCTTCTAGGTCATTGCCATCCTGTCCCAGGACCTGGTGGGGTCCCCGTGGGCTGGAGAAGCAAGCAGGGGATGTTCTGAGTTGGAGGCCACAGATTTCTGACCATTCTTCGGCCATAAGGGCGACCCTGCATCCTCCTCCCCAGGCTGCAGCCAAGCCACAGGGAAGGGGGCTGGGGTAGGTCACCAGCAGACCCTTCTCCAGAGCCCTTCCCCATCTGCCCCCTACCCTCCACCTGCCCCCAGCACAGGGGCCAGGGGACAGCCTCGCTAGCAGGTTGGGCTGCTGCTGTGTCACAACTTCACATAGGGGGTCCCCAGCCTTGAAATTCTGCCCTGCGCCTTGTTGTCTATTCCACATCGACTCTTACTCACGCTTCCTGTAGCGGCCCATATGCCACCTCCTCAGGGTGGTCTTCCCTGATCCCCAGGCCTGCTCTCACACTTCCCGTGTGACCTTCTGAGATCTGTTGGCAACGTGTTCACTTCTGGATAATACCCACCTTCCCTTCTAAGTCGTAAGCACCCTGAGGGTAGGGCCTTTTCTAGTTTCCTCGTCCCAGGGCTCTGCGCTTGATAAGCCACACTAAGTATGTGTAGACGGCATGAATAAATTGTCGAAAGCTTGTACAAACAGAAGGGATTTTTGTCTGTCTACATTAAATGGCAACTGCACTTCCCCAGCTTGGGCAGAATTTCACGGATCCTCTCACCATAGGGGCTTGATTGCATTTTAAATAAAAAGACCCAGTCTCCAGACACCGTGGGCAGCCCCATCAGAGCCCTTCCCAAGTAATGAACTCCCAGCATCACCGCTGCATTAGATTGTCTTAATCAAACGGGACGTGGTGAGCGGCTTTCCTCCCCGAGCAATCCTCCCGGGCTTACACTCGCAGCGGGAAAACGAGAAGGCCGACGAGAATCAGAGTCCAGGACGGATCAAAGCATAGCGGCAGTTTTGATTTGCGTTAATTTTGCATGCACGAAAAACCGTCCTCACGCCTCTTTATTAAAAAGAGGCAGAAGCGTGACAACGACGGGCTGTCGAAGAGCAGCGAGCAGAAGCGGAGTGTTTTGCTCAGTCGTGAAGAGGCGGAGGGACGCAGAGGCCGTGTAAACATGAGGCTGCGACCCCGTCTCTGTGCCAAAGAACAAAGCCTGTCGCCAAACTTCCCTTTGAAGGATCCACTTTTTCGGGCGTGTGTGGGTGGCGGGAGCATCGCTCTCCTGCCGCGCGAAGCAGCCGGCAGTTCAGGATTCAGGGAACCCACCTCATTCCTTCCTAACAGTTACTGAACCCTGTGCTGGGTGCAGAGCGCGCAGGCCGCGGGCCCCACTCTCAGGAGGCCCCCGTCCCGCAGGAGAGTGGAAATAGAACAGGTGCCCGTGCTCCCAAGGGGGCAGCGAGCGCTGCTGTGACAGAGGAAGGCCCCAGATGCAGGCGCTGGGCCCAGAGAGGGTGCTCAGCAAGGGGGCTGGACACCCCGCCCAGTGTCCACACTGTCCTACTCCCACCGAGCCTTGGCCCGTGGTCAGCCCGGATAACCAGCTTTTGAAAGTCCCCTTCAGAGTCAAGGGGTCTTCCAATTTCTTGGCCCCAGAGAAATTTCCCCAAACGTAAGTGTCTTCCAGCAACTTCCAGTGTCAATTCACATGCTTAATTCCACTTTGACAAAGCTCCTTCAGAGCCAATCTGGAGCAGGTGGAAAGTCGCGGTGATGTCTCGTATCCCAGAGGTGGGCTGGAGAAGCTGCAAGATCGCACCCATCCTCGGGGACCCGTGATAAGACCGTGCAGGGTACTGGAGAAGGAAGAAAGGACAAGAGGGAGGCAAGCCGCACAGGCAGAGCGGGCCGGACACGGGCAGAGCTCACCTGGATTCCACCGGACAGTCCTCCCACTCCTCCCTTAAAGGTCGAGAAGCTTAGAAGGGAATCTGGAGCACCATGGTCAACCGCGATGGTTATGCGACAACCCCCCCCCTTTACTGAGCCCTCACTGTTTCCCCGGCATGAGCTGCTCCCCAATTCATTTCTAATATCACCTTTAATGCCCAACAAGCCCTCTGTCACAGGTGACGCTAGCGATGCTCAGAGAGATCCAGTCATGTGCCCGAGTTCACGCAGAGACACAGCCCAAATCCCTGAGGGGTCCCCCCCAAACCATATTTATTATTTTCGCTGAAGCCTGCTGAGGGTTTCTGAGTGCACTTGTGGTATTTTACGTGGTTTATGGAAGCTGGAGAGTAGCAAAGCACAAGTGGCCCAGTTGCCCAATATTTTTAAAAAGCCATTACATTTTTCAGGCCGTCAGTTGCTGTGGCAGGCGGTGCCCTTTTGGTATTTGGGAAATGTAGGAAGCTGTAAGAATGAGAAGCCGCTGCGGCATTTCACGTGGCCGTGGTAAGCTCCATACTTCCCACGGCCTCGGGTGAAATCAGGGGGCCCCAGATGCTCAGAGCCCTCATCTCAGGTAGGACAGGGCTGCTGGGATGGGGCACAGCGGGGGAGACACCAGCTGGGAGCGGGAGACCCTGGCCGACACCCACCTCTGCATTAACCTATCTTCAGAGCAGTCACGTGAGTCTGCATTTGTCCCTCCAGAAAATGAGCTTACTCGTGCCCGCTGGCTGTGAGGATGGTGTAATTAGTGATGACAGATGACGATTTTGAATGCAACTTGCTACTTGCTCCACAGGTGTCGAGGAGTGTCAGGGTGTCCGCTGAAATGAATCTGGAATGAGTCACAGAGAAAAGAAGGGAGAAAATGCTCATCACTTAAAGACAGTGTGAGGAGCAAGAGTGCCGCTCACGTAAAAAGAGCAGGACCGGTACACACGCGCACACACACCCCCCTAAATAACGAGGCAGGCAGATATACGTCTCTCCTACTTATTTACTTACTAAAATATTTCTGAGTGTTTACTATGTGCCGGGCACTAAAGAAGTAGCAATAAACAAGCGAGACAAAGTTTGTTGTTTCACTGGGGTTCCATTCCAAAGGGGAGCTGACAATCAGGAACTTACTAATACTTCATCAGCTCCTTCCCCTGCCCCTCCACATCGCTCCTCAGGATAAGCTTTAATGACTGCATAGTACTCCACTGTTTAGATAACCATAAGTTAGCTAACTAGTCTCCTATTACTTGGCATTTATGTTTTTTCAAATTTGGGAGATTGTACAAATGTATGTGTGTTTTCATAAATATTTCCTTAGGATATGAGCAAAGAAGTAGAAATATTGGCTCAAAAGGTATGAATATTTCTGTGGATTTTGCCATAACTATCCCCAAAGCTAGCCCCAATTTCTATTAATATAAAATACAACATGTAAAAGTTATGAGATAACGGCTAAAGCAATGCTTAAAAAGAAATGCACAGCATTAAATGCTTATATTTTAAAAAAGAAAGGTTTCATATTAACAATTTAGTATTTTACTTAAAAAAAACTGAAGAAGAGAAAAATAAACCCAAAGCAAGCAGAAGGAAAGGGAGATAATGATAAGAGTGGAAATCAATGAAATTAAAAACAAAAAAATGGAGAAATCAATGAAAACAAAAGTTGGTTCTTTGGAAAAATCAATAAAATTGATAAATCTCTAGCTAGACTCTCAAAGAAATAGAAGAGACACAAATTACCATCATTCGGAGTGAAAGAGAGAATTTCACTGCAGACTGCACAGACATTAAAAGTTTAACGAGGGGACACCCTGAACAACACCATACACATAAACCTGACAGCTTAGGTGAAATTGTTCAATTCCTTGAAAGCCACAAATTACTAAACTCACCCAAGACTAAACAGATAACCTAAGTAAGTCATCCGTTCTCTACAAAGAAATTGAAATTACAGCTTAAACCCTTCTGAAAAAGTAAACTCCAGGCCCGGATTGTTTCTCTGTGAACTCTACCAAACATTTAAAGAAAATTCTCTACACAAATTGTTCCAGAAAAGAAGCGAGGAGGAAACACTTCCAACTTATTTTATGAGGCCGGTTTTACTTTGATTCCAAACCAGGAAAAGATAATACAAGTAAACTACAGACCAGTATCTCTCATGAATATGAACACAAAAATGCTCATCAAAATACGAGCAAATCCACTGAGATGTTGTTTATCCGAGGAATGCAAAACTGGTTCAACATTTGAAAACTAGTCACTTTAATCTTCCATATTAACAGATTAAAGAAGAAAAACCATGTGATCATACCAATTGATATAGGAAATGCATTTTAAAAAACTCGACATCCATCCATGAGAAAAATTTTCAGCAAACTAGGAACAAAAGGGAACTTCCTTAACCCAATAAATGGCATCCACAACAAAACCTATGCTAGCATCATATTTAATGGTGAAAAAAAATGCATGCTTACATCTTAACATTGGGAGCAAGGATGTTCACTCACACTGCTCCCATTCAATGTTATACTGAAAATACCAAGCCAGGCAATAAGACCAAAACCAAAACAGACAGAGTTTGGAAAGGAAGAAATAAAACTCTATTTATAAAGAACATGACTATATTTTTTACATAGACAATCCCAAAGAAATATATTTAAAAAGCAAAAACAAAAACAAAAATTACAACTAGAACTATTAAGTGAGTTTAGTAAGGTCAGGAGATTCAAGGTTAACATATTTTAAAAAATCAATTGCATTTCTATATAAGAGAAATGAGCAGTTGAAAACTGAAAT
Source organism: Propithecus coquereli (assembly GCF_000956105.1). Taxonomy (NCBI): domain Eukaryota; kingdom Metazoa; phylum Chordata; class Mammalia; order Primates; family Indriidae; genus Propithecus; species Propithecus coquereli. The sequence continues at coordinate 1,182,146 of NW_012150374.1, read as the reverse complement.
ATTAAAAAATAACATATGCAAAAGCTCCAAAAAAAGACGATAGCTACATAGATGTGAATCTAACAAAAATGTGTGCAAGATCTGTATGCTGAAAACTACAAAACGATGATGAAAGAAATCAAAGGAGATCTAAATAATTGAAAAGACATGCTGTACTCATGAATTGGAAAACTCAGCACAGCTGAGATATCGACTCTCTCCCAAACTGATCTAGATATTTAGTGCAATTCCAATCAAAATCCCAGCAGGGATTTTTGTAGATATAGACAGATTAATTGTATGATTTATATGAAAAGGCAAAGGAGCTAGAGTGGCCAAAACAATTTTTTAAAAAGGATGAAGTTGGAGAACTTCATACAATGTGATCTTAAAACTTACTCTAGAGCTACAGTAATGCAGATGGTATGGTATTGGCCAATGGAAAGATGTATAGGAACAATTGAATACTTCCATGCCAAAGAAAGAAAGGAAGAAAGAAAGAACAAGCAAATATTTAAAAAGAAGGAAGGAAGGGAGGAGGGATGGAAGGGGGGAAGGAAGGACGTGGATATATAGCTCACACCTAACTACAAAAATTAATTCAAAATGGACTGTAGATATAAATGGGAAATATAAAACTATAAAACTTTTGCAAGAGTATACAGAAGAAAAATTTTGTAACGTTGGGTTAGGCAAAGAGATCTTAGACTTTACACCAAAAGAACAACCCATAGAAGAAAAAAAAGATAAATTGGACTCCATTAAAATTAAATACTTTTGCTCTGCAAAAGACACTGTTAAGAGCATGAGAAGACAAACTATAGAATGGGAGAAATTATTTACAAATTACATAAATACTTATACCCAGAATATATAAAGAACTCTCAAAATTCAAAAATAAGAAAAAACACTCAATTAAAAAGTGGGCAAATATTTGAACACACTTCATGAAGACAATATGCGGATGGCAAGTAAGCACATGAAAAGATGATCAATATCATTAGTCATTAGGGAAATGCAAATTAAAACCACAAGGTAACATTACTATATCCCTATTAGAATAACGTAAAAAAAGAAAAACACAAAAATCAACCTAATGATACCAATTGCTGCCAGGACCTGGGTAACTGGATCTCTTATACGTTTCTGGTTGGTATGCAAACTAGTACAGTCACTCTGGAAAACAGCTGGACAGTTTCATACAAAGTTAAACATTTTTATCCAGTAATCCCACTCCTAGGTATTTACCCTAGAGAAATCGACTTGTCTTCATACAAAACCTTATGTATGGATGTTTACAGCAGCTTTATTTGTAATCACCCCAGACTGGGAACAACCTAAATGTTCTTCGGGGAGTGAATGGACAAAGAAACGGCGGTACATCCCGACAATGGAACACGACTCAGCAATGAAAAGGAAGCACTGTTGGCGCATGAGCGACAGGCACCGCAAAGGGATTATGCTGAGTGAGAAAAAGCCAGGGGCAAAGTTTGCAGATGTGCGATTCCGTTGACGTTGCGTCTAAAAGCAAAGCTGTCAGGCTGGAGAGCAGAGGTTGCTGGCGGTGAGGGAGGTGAGGGCTTCGCTGCCAAGGGCAGCATGAGGGAATTCTGGGGTGATAGACCCGCTCTATACTTTGACCATAGTAGTGTCTGTGTGTTAACACTCATAGAATTGTACACACAAAAAATGGGTCTGTTTTTTTTTTTTTAAAATTTAAGCCTCCTGATCTAGTCTCCCTGCCACCACCTACACTGTCTCCGAAGAGGCCAGGCGTCACTCCCAGCAACTGCTGGTCCTTCACAACTTCATCTGACAGAGTATAATACACGGCTGTTCAATTTCATCTCCAAGAACCAATTTTCACCCTTAATTACAACTGTATTCTTCTTCGCAGAGACCTCGCGTTCCCATGTTGGTGTTCTGGGTGGAAGGGTGGTTAATTTGGGTCATACGCACACTCTGCTTCCTACGTCCCGCTCCCGGGTCCTCCCGAACTTTCATGGCTCTTGCCTGTTTCTAAGCCTTGTCCCAACACTTCCTATTGGTTAGGTTGCATGCAGTTGCAAATAGCAGCTTTCTGAAAATAATACAGAGCTTGTATTATCTCACATAGCTAGAAGTTTAAAGGTTTGGCGGTATCAAGGCTGGTTAATTCTGTGAACACATGCGCACAATCGGGGCTCTACCGTCACGGAGGAAGGCAGTGGGGAGATGGTTAGGTGTTAGGCAACCAACAGTGTCTACTGCTCTTTCTCCTCTCCCATGCACCCTAGCAGCCTTCCAATGAATTACCTTTGACTAAGATACGCTGCTCCTGTTTTGGAAGCTTGTAAACGAGAAATCCGAACTCGTGTGCAGGCCGGACGCAATGCGGCATCCCCACTGGAACGTGAGCCCCTGGACACGGGAGCCTGTTTGACTAGTCACCACTGTACCATGTGCTCGGCACCCAGGACACTGCCTGGCATCCAGAATGGTCAAACATTGGATTGTCAACCAACCAGTTGATGGAAAATGACTAGAATGTAGGCTGGATGAGGCACACGTTTCTGTTTGTTTTGTCCACTGCTGGGTCCTTGGTGCTCAGAAAAGTGCCTAGCACATGGTTGGTGTTCAGTAAATGTTTGCTGAGTAAATGCACGAATATTTGGAGGATCTGCAGTGGGCCGGGCTCTGCCTAAAGTCTGGAAATATTTTGCTGTAAACAAAGCAAAGAAAGAACCTCTGACTCCCCAGAGATGTTTGGGACACACGAATAATTAGCCTTAGGAGCTTGCTTCTAACGTCCGCTCTGAAGAGCAGGGAGCACGCATCTGAGACTCCAAGGGCAAACCAGGCCGCTTTCCTCAGCACCGGCCTGCCCTTTATCACTGCCATCTGCTCCCTTCGGGATGCTCCTTGGGAAAAAAAGAAAGAAGAAGAAACCAAATAAAATTAAAGATGTTGCCAGATGCTCCCAGCAGAAGTAACATCTTGGGTGAAAATTTCCCAGGCCCACAGCTACGTTAATTGGTGCTGGGAGGCTGGGGACACTGGAAGGGGTGGGTATACAATATGTTTCCTGGAGACAGTCTCCAGGAGGAAGGACTCGAGGACTCCAGGTAGAGGTCACAGCATCACTGCTTGGAACATCGGCAAAGCATGTCACCAGTCTCAGACTGCTTAGCTGGCACCTTCCCTACTCCTACTCTTGGTTCTTTCCCACATGCACGTTCTGTGCCTGGTGATACCCTGCCCTGTCTGTCTGCTCCAGCCTATTCGCAGGTAGCCCTGGAAGCTTCCACCAGGAGGTCTGGAGGGCGCTTCAAAGTCAACATGTCTGAAATGCAGCTCTTGTCTTGCTCCCCTCCAGCTCTGCCCAGCCAGCACTCCTGCACTACGCGACACTGGCACCCCGTGTCCCCAGATCTGGGTCGTGTATCTCGAGTCACTCCACCCCCAAGCTAGGAACCGCAGCCATCCCAACCCCTCGTCTTCCCCACGTCCTGTCCTGGCCTCTGCATGCCTGTGCCACCCGCCCTTCAGCCGCAGCCCTCGTCCCCATCTCTCACCTGAATGACCTCAGCAATCTCCCCTGTGATTACCTTGCCCAATGGCTCTGCCCACCCCAGGCACTTCACACACGACCCCCGGAATTTTCTTTGTGAGGCCCCACTCTGATCCTGCCAGTCCCAGCTCACAAACCTTGGATGGGTTCTTTGCCTCCTTCTTGGGGCATTGAGTGCCCATCCCAGTGCTCCCACCCCTTCTGCTCCTCCTCTGCCCCACAGAGCCAGCACCCTCCCGCGCTTGTTCTACTGGAGCACAGACAGCATTATCTGACAGTCCCTCACATGCCCGTCCGCTCCCCCGGACTGTGACCCTTGGCGGTCCAGGACCACGACGGTGCCACGTGGGCATCTCCCTCTCCAACGTCTCGCTGCTTCCGGAGCAAACCGCTCCCAGCCCGTTCAGCTGGCTTCAGTCTTCCTCCCACACGTGTCCTCCCCACTCCATCCCGCCTGCCCTTGCTAGCCCCTCATGCTTTGTTCCCGACACCAGAGCCCACTCATTCTATAAGCCCACTTCATCCATGCAGCCTTCCCTGATAGCTCCTGCACTTTCTAGTTCGCTCTATTTTCCCAGAGTGTGAGCTCCTTGGGGGCAGTTGTCTGTCTGTCTGGTTTGCTGCTCCGTCCCCACTGCTTAGAGCAATGTATATTTTCTAAGTTGGAGAAAGATGAGAAAAAGTAAAGGAAGGAAGGAGAAAAGATGGAAGGGAGGAAGGGAAGAAGGAAGAAAGAAAGGCCGGTCTCCCAGCACTGAGATTTTGCTGTATCCTACTCTTTGTTCTTCCTTGTTGGTTTTGCATTTTTCTGGTCTACCTTGCGTAAGAGGTCAGAGAAGGGGAAAAGTCATCACTGCTTGGCGTGATCGGAGGTGGTTCCGGGCACATGCAGCACCTACTGCACACATACTAACCAGCAGGTATTTACTGAGCACCTGCTCGCAGTGCTGGACACCAGGTACAGTGGTGACCAGGACACACGCATGGTCTCCAACATGAACGAGGTGACAATTCTGTCATCAAGAATGTCGGGACACGAGGTGGAGCAGGCCAGACCTTTACGCAGTGTGCGCTGGTGGAGCTGTATTGGCTGTTATGATATTAAAGTAAGTCCAGACTCGTTTTTAAATAGCTGTGACCTCGGGCTCCCCGAAGAGCCCCTCTGCAACCTCGGCCGTCTTGGGCCATCTTCTGAGGTCTCAGATCTCTGGCAGGGCAGGGCCTGGTGCGTAACCGACTGGCACTTGTTCCGGTGCCTTTGCCATGTAGGTCACCTCTAGGTAGAAGGACAGCTGGGAGGGCAGGGCAGGTTAATCCAGCGAGGCTGGGGCCCTGTTTGCTGAAGGGACTGTCTGGCAGAACCCCGAAAGGGAGCGGTGGAGGGTGTCACCAAGGGAGCTGCTGTAGTTCACCCTCACCATGGAGGCTGGAAGAGCTCCTTTATGAGCAGGCTGCATGCTAGATTCCTCACATTAGAATTCAGCTTGCGTTTTTTTTTTTTCCAGCTTGTTTTTAACTTTAAGTTTCTTGGCGAATTTTATGCCTTGGTTATCGTGGTAAAGTCACCTCAGCTTTGAGGTCTTGCTTCTCATACGGGAAGGAGGTTAAGCACACACATACTTGTAAAAAGCCAAACTTTTGGAGCTTTGATTTTGTTTTCATATCTATGTCGATATGCTGCTTGTGACATTAATATACTATAGTTTTGCAAAATGTTACCACTGGGGGAAACTGGGCAAGTGTACTAGCGATCTCTCTGAATTACATCTCTCTTACAAACGCGTGTGAATCTACAATTATCTCAATAATAATTTCGATTTTATGAAAGCACATTCAGTAGCCTCCTCTCACACTGAGGGCCCAGTCCGAGGCCGGCAGGGGCTTGCGTACATGTGGTGGCAGACTAGACAGGGCGTGGAGGGTGGGGAAGGCACGGCTCCTCCTGCTAAAAGGAGAAAAGAGGCCGTTGCTGGCTGTCGGGGCACCCCCACCTAAGGCTCCAGCAGGCCAGACTCAGGCCCCAGGTCTGATGCCCCACCTGCAAGGACCAGCAGCACTGCGGCCCCTCCAGAGTGCTCACTGCCTTTGGGTCCACAGGGGATATCACCAGCTTTCGTCTGCCTAATAATTCTTCCTCTTGCAACAGCAAACTGTTCCCACTGGTGAGCACCCCGTTGCCCACCCACATGTCTTTGCAGCAGCCGCCCATCACGGTGCCCTCCCGGTGGGTCGAAGAATGGGCTTATACACAGGCCTGGCTAATCCCAAGCTCCCTCCCCACAGACGACAATCACTGGCCAGGACTGGCCTCGTGAGCAGGGCTGGGCCGATAGTGTCCATCGTGGATTTCTTCCCTCCACTCGGGCTGGAGAAACACCCCTCCTTTCGACATTGCTGAGCTAGATAGTGCTAAGCCTGGGGCTGGACGAGCAGCGCCTGCTCTCCCTGCGCTGCAAGGAGAGAGTCCATCGGTGACGGGGAGATCGAGGCCACTGTGGAGAGAACCCAAGAAATGAGAGAGGGAAGGAGAGAGTGAGACAGCATGTGCAACTTCATCTGAACCTCTGGAGGCCACTCTTCGGCCTCCAGTTTCAGGAGACAGCACGTCGTTTGTGCCTGAGCTGGCTAGAGTTGGGTTCCTGTCACTAACCCACGGCTTAACCCTTCATGAAGGGTGACCTCGCGCTGCCGTCTGCAGCTCACGGCCCTGGCCCGCTGGCTGCGGTGAAAGCTCTCCAATTCCTTCCCCGACGTCCTGCTGCTGAAAACAGGGACACGTGTCTCACAGTGACAAACCATTGGTTCCACGGATGACGAATGGAGTGAGACCGCAGGAGGACTGGCTGGGCCGAGACACAGCAGCCCGCTCTCACGTGCACGGGGACCCGGAGCTGAGACCCTTGCAGTCCCTCGGCCTGGGCGCCCGGCTATTCCAAATACGAATGCTGTTTGCAGGCGCCATTAGCGTCAGCGCGGGAAGATCTACGTAAACAGCTCCATCCTGAGCTGGGGTGTGGTTACCGTGCTAGATGCTCTGGTCAGGCAGGGTTTGCCAGATGCCTACGGGGTGCCCAACAACATCAGCACTGTGGGGGCGGGGAGACGAGCAGGACCCGGTCTCTCCCTGTTTGGGAAGACAGGGACCGACAATTGGTGTAGTTCAGCAGCTTAAGAGCGGGGCTCAGACTCAGAATATCTGGGTTCAAAATCCCAGCTTGGCCCAAACTAAGAGCAGCCAGGAGCCAGACATAGACGTCAGCTGCCTTTCTTTAGCAAGGGGCCCAGCCTCTGTGGCTTCGTGCCTCAGTTTGCTTCTCAGCGAGGTGAGGCTGACAGCAGTGCCCACCCCCGCGGTGTGGTGAGGACTGAATCAGGCAGTCCATGCACAAGTCCTGGCGGATAATCTGCTCCTGGAAAACAGCACCTGTACTGTTGTCATCGTCATCAATTGTCACTGCTCTCGTTATCAGCAATGCTACAGCGAAGATTCTGGAATAAGCCAGGGAGGAGACCAAAGTTCCATGGGAATAAGGAGAAAAGAGCTTAATTGGGGGCTCCCAAGAGGCTTTCTGAAGGAGGTGGCGCTGGAGCTGGACCTTGAAGGAGGGGTCGTGGGGAACATGTTTGCAAAGCTACACGTCCAAGTGGCATCAAGAGCGAGAGCTGATCAGTCCTGCTGTTCTAACCACCAAGCGTCGGTGCAGACCGTCTCGTGGAAGCAAGAGAGGTGCCCAAGCACCCAAGAAACCAAGATCTGACCCTCATCGTTGCACATGATCTTGGCCTTTCCGCCAGGTCCGCAACTTGGTCCTGGGGGCTGGGAAAACTCATGTCATGTTGCCAGCCTCCCAAGCGGGGAAGCCCGCTGCTTCTCTCTCGGCCAGAGCTTCAAGCCCCATAGAACCGTGCCCCCTAGTCACGCTGCCCAGCCTGGACAGTCTCAGCCCAGGACAGCCCTAAGCATGGTGGCTGGCACGTGGCAGGCTCTCAGCACGTGAATGATTAAATGAATTTCTGGAGCATGCTGCTGTCTCACTTAACCCTGAGCTAGAACCGTCATGGCCGGTGATACATGAAATCTTAGGGGATCCATGGGCTGTCTGACTCACCCCTATCTGTGGGCAGTCAGGTGCCCAGAAGTGGCCATCAGGTCCTCTGGGGATACGCTTTCTCCTCCAGGTGCGTCCTTTGTGCCTGAGCCGGCTAGAGTTGGGTTCCTGTCACTAACCCTTCCCCTGGCCCCTTCCGTGGGCCTCAAGAGTCTCCACAAAGAGGTCTCACTTGGTCATATGGTTCTAGAAGCACTTGGAAGGCAGTTCTTATCAGAGGAAGCCTTAGGTAGTGGCCATCCACCCACAGTTTCACTCAAACGCACACAAAATCTAAGATTTCCCACAGGGTTTCTGTAGGTTCCGCTTGCTCAAACTCATTCTCCTCTTGTTCTGGCAACGGCTACTTAACTGTCCTCTGAAGGAAACCAGTTCCCCAGTCCTCATCCATGCGGTTAAGGTGTGGCTGACACCCGTCCCAACTTATCCCCCAGGTGGGCATGTAACTCAGTGCCCCATCTTTCCTCACCACGTGCCGTGTTCAGGGTGAAGGTGTGATCCCAGTCGGTGCAATGATGGTAAGACCAAAACTCTGATGCACTACTGGGGCTGAAGCTCTCTTCACAGAGGCGGCCCAGCAGCCAATGAGGAGAAACGTCTGAGGATGAAGCCCGCACAGAGCAGAGCTGGGCTGTGACCAGGGAGCATCTGAGTGGCTGGAGTTAGCCATGCCTGAAGCCAGCCTAACCCGGTAAGCCAATACGTTCCCTTTTTTGCTTAAACCGATTGAAGTTGGGTTTTCTGTCAGTCGGGACTGAAAGAGTCCTGCTGGCACAAATGGGGCAGTGGGAAGGCCAGCTCATGTGTCTGGGAAAACCTTGCCTTGAACCCCAGGAGAGCAAAGAGACTTTGTCCCTGGGAACTTGTCTTTTCTGCTCATTCAACAAATATTTGTTGAGCCCCCATGAGAGGTCCTGGGAATTTTTTTGTCTCCACAATCACACAGGTGACTGATGCGCTGTTATCAGGGTGGTGAGGGAGGGTCTCTGAGGAGGTGAGTGGTACATGAGACTTGAAAAAGTGGAGACGCGTGCAGGGCTCTAACCGGACGAGAGCGAGTCTCGAGGCCTGGGTTTGGCTTCTGCCTCTCCCGCTCACCAGCCCCGTGGTCATCTTGGGCAGGCGCCCAGCACCTGGAACTCTCTGGCCCCCGGCTCCTCTACCTTTAAAATTGGGATATTAATATCTGTCATGCTGAAGCCACCTGGTTGTTGTAAAACAGACAAACAAAAAACCAACAAAAAGTAATTTGAATTGTCAAAAGTAATGTGTTTTTGGATGAGAGAAAATCATCGTATAAACTGACATGAGGCACTTTAACTTCTGATCGAGGTAGAGTAACAGAGCCCGGATTTACCCTCCCACCTTAAACAACTAAAAACACCAGACAAAATATATGGACTAATTTGTACACACGTTCATGATAGCTTTATTCACAAAAGCTAGAGCATGGCAGCAACTGAGTGTCCGTGACAGCTGAGTGGCTGAGCAAAATGTGTCCCATACGTACGAGGGAATACCCTTTGGCTCTAAAAATGAAGGAAATTCTGACATGTGCTATAACCCAGGTGAAGCCCGGGGGTATTACGCCAAGTGAAATAAGCAGTCACAGAAAAATACTGTATGATTCCACTTATTGTAGGTAGTTAGAGTATCAAATTCATAGAGACAAAAAGTGTAACTAGGTTGCCAGGGGCTGGGTAGCCGGGAGGGAAATGGGGAGATGGTATTTAATGGGTACAGAGTTTCAGTTTTACACGATGAAAATCGTCATGGAGACCTTGGTGATGGCGGCACATTCCGAATGTATTTAATACCACTGACCTGCACACCTAAGAATGGTAAGATGGTTGATTTTATGCATATTTTACCACAATAAACATATTGAAAAAATATGAAACAATGGTTTTCAGACAATTGGACTACAGGCAATGCAGGACTCCTAAGAAAGCAGAAATAAAGAAAGTGAGCCCTTGGGTTCTGCCAGTTCACTGCCCGACGTGGGTTTCCAGGCCGCAGGGCAGGGAAGGAGCCCAGGCAGAGCCCAGTGGTCTCGCGGAGCCGAAGGGATGGAACTGGAAGTTTGGAGAAGGCAAGGGAGCTGGAGTTTGCAGGGCATCGTGCCACAGAAGAGAGATCTGCACAGAGCGGGGACTCCGGAAATTCCTCCTTTAATAGTCCACGGAGTATTGAACCGCAAAGTTACGTAAGGAGGCCCTTCAGGGCTAGGAAAAGAACCGCTGGAAATGAGCACGCACCACAATTCCTAGAGCTCGCGTAGAACTTGGGTAGTTCATGTTCTCAGCAGCCAGAATGGAGAAGCCTCACAGCACCTAGGGCATCGGGGAGAGAACCCAGAAAGGTGTTGTCTGTTGTCCCACTCATAAGCCCGAATTAGCTCTCCACTGAAGACTGGTCTGGTGCAGCCTAACGAAGCTGCAAAGCGAATCGTAACAGGATCAAACTGCTTGCAAGTAACTTAGGTGAGTCTCAGAACAAAGTTCACAAACATCGAAAGGAATACAAAAGCCCCAGTTCACAACAATATAACTTCCACACTCCGCCAAATATTATCAGAGAATCAGCAAAATACAACCCATCATGAAAAGAAAAATCAACCAATAGAAACAGACACAGAAATAACACCGATGATATAAATGGCAGAAAAGGACATTAAAACAGCTATTATAAATGTACTCCATATGTTCAAGAAGGTATTACGGAAGAAAGCATGGGCATATTAAGGACAAACATAGAAAACATTAAAAGAACCCAGGTGAACTTCTAGAGATGAATGATACGACATTCGAGATGGAAAATGCACTAGAAGGAATTACGAGTAAAAGGAATGGGAAGGAGGGGAAGTGTGCTGGCTGAGGGCACTTCGCACAGAGTGAAAGCAGGCTGTTTGCCCTGAAAGGTGCAGTCGTAAGTAGAGCATCGGCAGCGTTTCGGTCCCCAGTCTATCAACCGGGCATTTTGTGTCTGTCGGGTCATAATCTGCACAGCCAACGCCGGGGCCCGGTCTGAATCAGTGCAACAAAGGAGAAAGACTGTCGCGGGCCTGGAGAATCAGTGCTTCCTGAAAGACCCAGCGCCTGGCCGCAATGGGCCCTGCCTGGAGCACTTTGACCTGCTTCTGAGTATCCGCGCAGCCCAGCGGCTCACCGCTCCTCCCTCGGCTCTCCCCACCGCGATCTCCGCCACCCGGGAGTGAGTCTCACAGAAGCACGGGCACCCTCCTCTGACACACTCCGCCCTGGTGAGCCGGGGACAGAGGCGACGGCTGGGATTCAACACCGAAGCGGCGTATCCGGAACTGTGTGGATGCAGATTCCTCTCTAATGAGAATCTAGGGTTAAAATTTTTAAAAGTGAATAGAAAAATCTTTCCTGCTAATGGTCCCTCAGCAATAAATATCACCAAGACATGGCTCAGAATCTACCCGGAGAATCCACTCACTTCACGTTTTCCAAGAAGATAGCCTTGTGCGGATTCCAGTCAGCCTGGGAACCCCCGGGGATATTCAGAACCCTAGAGCCAGAAACAATATAAAGACAGTCATTTCTCTCCGAAACAACAATTTGTATTTTCATATCTTTCATACGCAGTCTAATACTCAAATCAATAGGCCAATGGAGATTCACCTAGCACAAGTTTAATAAGGAAAATAGTTTTTTGGAAAAAAAAAGATCTGGAAAGCTAGAGATATTACCTGCAGCTGTGTTAGATTGTGGGGGGAGGGGGTTAAGTTGGCTCTTTCTTTCCCGCCAGTGTAATGAAACAGATAAGCCAAACCTCTGAGTTGATTGTAATCATACAGAAATGGGAGCTTCTGGGTGTTTGCTGCTCCCCCTCCCCCCTCCTACCCTTGGCCCAATCAATACAAGTTTTATCTTCTCTGATGAAAGCTCAACTTTTTTTTTTTTTTGCAATTTAGGCTTCCTCAAGTCTGGTCTGGCTTTGCAGTCGAAAAAAATCAGCCTCCAAATCGGAGGCATGGGTTTTGGAAAGCCAAAGCTAAGGCCTGTCCCAGGAGGTGGGTGGGCAAAATGGATAGAAACAAAATGCAAAAAGCAGGATGGCTGACAGGGCCGGGGAGGACCAGAGAGGCTGGGCAGCAGGTGGCCGCTTGTCCCTGCAGAGCTCTTTCCTCTCCCAGAGCTGTGTCTTCCTGCTGATGGCACCATGAGTCCTCTGATACCAAGGTCAGCTCAGTTCACCAAGGCGGTGGCCCCTGCTCCTTTAGAATAAAAAGTGTGGCCACGAAGCCTCCATACTGATGTTCTGATTGGAGCAGCGATGTTGGAGGCTATAGCCAATCGGGAAATATTCACTGGTACCCGCTGTGTACCAGGCACTGTTCCAGGCCCCGAAAGTACAGCAGTGAGCACTAGAGACTAGCTCATGGAGCGTGCCCTCTGCTAGGAAGAAGCAGAAAATAAACAAGTAAATAAGATAATATCAGTTGGTGAAAATGCTATAATGAACATTTTAAAAGGGCTACTAAAGATTGGAAAAGCATTTCTGAAAAAAATAAAAAAGAGAGAGAGGAGGAGGAAGTGTTTGAGCTGAGATTTAAATGCAAAGAAGGAGCCAGCTCTGTGAAGGCCTGGGGGAGAGTCTGTCCAGGCAGAGGAAGTGGCAAGTACAAAGGCCTTTGGGTGGAAATAAGTTTTGGCAGGAAGAACAAGAGTGAATGTCTGAGTGGCCAGAATGTGTGGGTGCAGGGAGGGTGGTAGGACATCGTTAAAGAACTAGTCAAGATGAACATCATGTAGGAACTTGTGGACTTTTACAATAAGAAATTTTGTGATGGGAAATAATCGCTCTGATGTAGTTTCGGAAAGGTCTTCTGGCCACCGCACAGGGATGGACTATTGGGGCGGGCTGGCGTGGAGGGGAGGAAGCGGAGAAAACACCTGGACGGCTACAGCTGTGGTCCAGGCTGGGGATGCTGAATACTCGAGCCAGGACGGGAGCAGAGAAAGGGTGAGAGTGGATGGAACTCGGGTGTGTTCTGGAGGTGGAGTTAATGGGACCGGCTGATGCGTGTGATGGGGGAGAAATACAAACAGAGGATTCAGAGACGGCTCTTAGGTTTTGACTTGAGCAACTGGGTGATTGGGTGTCGTGCCCCCTCCTGAGATGAGGACGACAGAAGAGACATCAAAAGTCCTGTCTCAGATGTTTAACATTTGAGATCTGTGTTTGACAGCCAGGTGCAGATGTCAGGAATGCATTTGGGTGCAGAGGCCAAGGGCTCGGCTGTAGGAGCCTAAAGTCT
>NW_012150374.1:1135519-1169171 GCF_000956105.1 Propithecus coquereli | reverse complement strand
CAGTCTAATACTCAAATCAATAGGCCAATGGAGATTCACCTAGCACAAGTTTAATAAGGAAAATAGTTTTTTGGAAAAAAAAAGATCTGGAAAGCTAGAGATATTACCTGCAGCTGTGTTAGATTGTGGGGGGAGGGGGTTAAGTTGGCTCTTTCTTTCCCGCCAGTGTAATGAAACAGAGAAGCCAAACCTCTGAGTTGATTGTAATCATACAGAAATGGGAGCTTCTGGGTGTTTGCTGCTCCCCCTCCCCCCTCCTACCCTTGGCCCAATCAATACAAGTTTTATCTTCTCTGATGAAAGCTCAACTTCTTCTTTTTTTTTTTTGCAATTTAGGCTTCCTCAAGTCTGGTCTGGCTTTGCAGTCGAAAAAAATCAGCCTCCAAATCGGAGGCATGGGTTTTGGAAAGCCAAAGCTAAGGCCTGTCCCAGGAGGTGGGTGGGCAAAATGGATAGAAACAAAATGCAAAAAGCAGGATGGCTGACAGGGCCGGGGAGGACCAGAGAGGCTGGGCAGCAGGTGGCCGCTTGTCCCTGCAGAGCTCTTTCCTCTCCCAGAGCTGTGTCTTCCTGCTGATGGCACCATGAGTCCTCTGATGCCAAGGTCAGCTCAGTTCACCAAGGCGGTGGCCCCTGCTCCTTTAGAATAAAAAGTGTGGCCACGAAGCCTCCATACTGATGTTCTGATTGGAGCAGCGATGTTGGAGGCTATAGCCAATCGGGAAATATTCACTGGTACCCGCTGTGTACCAGGCACTGTTCCAGGCCCCGAAAGTACAGCAGTGAGCACTAGAGACTAGCTCATGGAGCGTGCCCTCTGCTAGGAAGAAGCAGAAAATAAACAAGCAAATAAGATAATATCAGATGGTGAAAATGCTATAATGAACATTTTAAAAGGGCTACTAAAGATTGGAAAAGCATTTCTGAAAAAAAAAAAAAAGAGAGAGAGGAGGAGGAAGTGTTTGAGCTGAGATTTAAATGCAAAGAAGGAGCCAGCTCTGTGAAGGCCTGGGGGAGAGTCCGTCCAGGCAGAGGAAGTGGCAAGTACAAAGGCCTTTGGGTGGAAATAAGTTTTGGCTGGAAGAACAAGAGTGAATGTCTGAGTGGCCAGAATGTGTGGGTGCAGGGAGGGTGGTAGGACATCGTTAAAGAACTAGTCAAGATGAATATCATGTAGGAACTTGTGGACTTTTATAATAAGAAATTTTGTGATGGGAAATAATTGCTCTGATGTAGTTTCGGAAAGGTCTTCTGGCCACCGCACAGGGATGGACTATTGGGGCGGTCTGGCGTGGAGGGGAGGAAGCGGAGAAAACACCTGGACGGCTACAGCTGTGGTCCAGGCTGGGGATGCTGAATACTTGAGCCAGGACGGGAGCAGAGAAAGGGTCAGAAGTGGATGGAACTCGGGTGTGTTCTGGAGGTGGAGTTAATGGGACCGGCTGATACGTGTGATGGGGGAGAAATACAAACAGAGGATTCAGAGACGGCTCTTAGGTTTTGACCTGAGCAACTGGGTGATTGGGTGTCGTGCCCCCTCCTGAGATGAGGACGACAGAAGAGACATCAAAAGTCCTGTCTCAGATGTCTAACATTTGAGATCTGTGTTTGACAGCCAGGTGCAGATGTCAGGAATGCATTTGGGTGCAGAGGCCAAGGGCTCGGCTGTAGGAGCCTAAAGTCTCTGGGCCCGTCCTCTAACCACCTACCTCTGCACCCTGTTCTTCCAGCGGCTTTCTGTGCACGGATGCGGGAAACACCGCTCAGTGTCTACGGCGCTCTGGGCCCAGGGCAGTGCTGAGTTACGATGGTGTGAGTAGGGCTCGAGGCGTGACCTGTCACCGAGGACAGGACACACAGTCCTGGATCCTTGGCATGTAATGGGACCTTCTGGATTAGTTTTTCCTGCCGAATGGCCACCCCAGTGAACACCAATGCTTTACTATTTTTATTCCAGGGCTCCCAGTTTGGTGTCCCAGAGCTCACTTGGGAAAGGATCTTAAAGAGTCATGACTCAAATCTCTGGTGACTGTTTGCCCAGACCCGCCTGACTTGAGTGCCTCTGGCGATGTGGCACTCACTCCCTGTGCTCTGTGAAGAGTTCTGCTGGGCCTCTGAACTGGACTCTCAGGGAGACAAAAGGCTTGGGGACAAGTTGCCGACATTTGCAGCTAAGGGGTAAATCTGGACATTGTAAGCAGCCGGGAGGCCTTTGGGGTGCTGGGGAGGGTCTGCCCCAGGGGGCACACGCAGTGGCCCCAGTCACCTCTGCCAGCCCACGCCCAGGAACTGTTGGGTCGCGGCGCCAGCTGCAGTGTTTCTGGAACGGGATAACAGGGCAGAATGCATCACTTCAGACTGGAGATAATTTTGCTCACGTTCCCCGGCGTGTGCAGAGACAGGTCTTGGTTAAGATTTGTCACCTTCCTGAGATTGGCAGAGCCACATACACAGCCACGAGCTTTATTTATGGACTTTCTTCTCTTTATGGCCACAAAGAAAACAGTCCAATATTCACCCCTCGCTAGATGGAGAGAAGGAAAGTCAATCATTGGGACCCATCTCTGGTTCCCGGGAGGCCTGCCTGGGCCTGTCCCCATCCTGCTTGTGAGGCGTCAGCTTCTCCCTCACCCCTCTGACCCCGTGTCCCCTCCTGCTGTCACGTCTCAGCTCTCCTGGGCCACCCGAGCTTTGATTTGTGTCAATCTCCACTCCTGGCTCAGGTAGGCCTGGTGGCGATAAATCAAAACGAGGACACAGCTGTCAGTAATAAAACAGGAGGGACTCGCCAGTCTCATCAACTTTATTAGCCTCGAGTCACAGGAAAGTCTCCCGCAGCTCCCCGCCCGCTCCGCGTGGCCCCCTAGTCCTCGCGGGGTTGCCAGCAAACAGATGCAACCACTTGGGCTGAATTCGTGATGAGGAGGTGGGGGGGGCTGTGTGGCACCCCCAGCGGACAGCCACAAATGCCCCTGTGACGGGGCCCACAGGAGGGACGCAGCAGCCTGGCTGCTTCAGGTCAGAGGTGAGGGTCTTCTCCCCCTGAGGACGGAGAGATTGTTACAGTTTAGAGACACAGTTTATAACCTCTAGAATTCTGGAGCTGGAAGGGAAAGACCCCACCTAGGCCAACCCTTTGCTTTAGGGCAGGGGGGAAGATCTTTAACAAGCCCTCCCCAGACCACAGGGAGTGTGAGCGATGCAGAAAAGCGGCCTGCGCACCAGAAGGCTCTGCCGCTCCTGTGCCTAGACTCTGCTGAGACCTGGCCGCGCCTTGGGGTGTCGGACCTATGTCCTCATAAAGCATCTTCCCTTTGCCGTAGTCGCGTGAGTAGTTTTCTGATTCTCGCGAACAAAGCAGTCTTGATGAAGAGACTAGACGAAAGCACAGCATTTTGCAACATGCACATGCTGAGTGTTCTCCAGTCTGAGCGTTCTCCGAGCCTCAGAGCTACACATCCGACTGCCTGGCGGACTTCTCCACTTGAGGCCCTGCAGGCTCCTCGGCAACCACACCGCAAACACCCGAACATCACGGAGAGGGCGAACATTCCGCTGAACCACAGCCCGTTCATCCCAGTCCGCTTTCTGGAGGCAAGCAGCCTCGATAACTGGTTTGTCTGCTGCCGGATCTTTTCAAACGCATTTGCACATGCACACACACACTTAGGTATACAGGTACGTGTGTGTCTGTTTCGTTTACTTAAATGATGTCGTAGTCTACACATCATTTGACAACTCGCTCTTTTCCTACTCAGGATGCCTTGGCCGTCTTTCCACATTCAGATTATTCGCCTCGGTTTTTCAAACTGCTGTGCAGTATCCCACAGGCTGATGCACCGTAATTAATTTAGCTATTCCCATTGGAGGGCATTTATCCCGCTTTTGGTTTCTCAGTTACGAACAGCACTGTAGGGGCCTTCCTTGTGATGGCCCTTTGGGACACACAAGGACTCTTTGGGGACAGTCACTGAAAGCTGGACTCCGAGGAATGGAGCCACTTCTACCCTCCTTACCCAGATGAACCGGAGGTCTTCTTCTCCCTTCCAGCCAATCACTAGCGCTGGCTGGGGTCCCTGCCTTGCCTTCCAAACCACCTCCTCTCGTCAGTTTCACTGCCCTCGCTCCTCCAGACCCACTCACACCCTGCCTGGACTGTCACCACCACGGTTTCCCACTGCCCACCCCTCAAGCTCTTCTTGGCCCTGGCTACTCTGCCTCCACCCTCTGCTCGAGAGACCTGCTCAGAATGCAGACCTGATGGGGTTGTCCACCTCTAACCGTGAGCTCTCCTGTCCCAAGGGGAAGTCCAAACCCCTCACTGTGGCACGCAAGGCCTTTGGGTGTTGGCTTAGTCTGTTTTGTGCTGCTAGAGCAGAATACATGAGACTGGGTAATTTGAATAGAAGTTACTGGCTCATGGTTCTAGAGGTTGGGAAGTCCAAGACCGAGGGGCCAGTGTCTGGCAAGGGCCTTCTTGCTGCTTCATCCCGTGGGGAAAGGGCAAAGAAAGGGCAAGAGAGAACAAGAGACCCAACTGGCAGCCTGAACCCTTTTTAGAGTCAGCGTTCATACATTCATTAGGGCGGAGCCTCCCGTCAGGCCCCGCCTCCCCACGGTGTTGTGTTGGGGATTAAGTTTCCAACACATGCACTTTGGGGGACACATTCAAACCTGTGGCCCAAGCCTGGCTGCCCAGGCTGGATCATCTCTGTCACTTCTGCTGTAACTGTCTAAAATCAGGGAACTGGCTGCAGTTCTCCACTCAGCCCTGCTCTGCCATTTCTCGATGCCTGGCTTTCGCTCACGCTGTGACTTCTGCTGGGAACACTCTCGCCCTTTCCCCTTCCTCGGATTAAGCCCACTGGTCCTATAAGCCTCAGCTCAGGTGCCGCCTCATCCAGAGAGCCGTGTCCAAAGCAGGGGCAGGTGCCCCTCCCACGGTCACTGGGCACACTGCGCCCCTTCAGCGCTGCACTTCTCCCCGGCACCCTGGTCACTCACGTGTGTATCTGCTCTCCCCCAGACTGCGAGCTCCGTGAGGGAGGACGCGTGGCCGCCGCCATCGCTGGGCCTGTGGAGTGCACATGCTGTCTCTCTGTCTCCTGATCCAAGTCCTTTTGAGGGGTCTGGCCCCACCTGCCAGCCCCGGGAGGCTGCAGTGTGACCCAGTCGGTAGGAATGGGTGTCAGGCCCAGGACGCTTTGTTCACGCTGGTGGGGAGGAAAGGCTCTTTTCAGCCCAGCTTGGCGCTGTGAGTGTATAAAGCTGGTGGGACTGCAGCCACCACGCCACCTTTAGGGGTTGGTCCAGGGGACAACGGGAGTCAAGAGAAGGAAAGAATGGGCACACTTGTGGCTCCGACTCGGGCAGGGCAAGGGCAATATATGCAACCTAAACATTTGTACCCCTGCAATATTTTGAAATAAAAAAAATAAACCCGAGTCCCGATGACATCATTTGAGCTCCACGATGCGGCCACCTATACTTCACCTTCGTGGAAGCCAATACGTTTCTTTTCATTTTAAGCTTTGAACTGTGTTTTCTGTCACTTAAAACCGAAAGAGTCCAGTGGATGCGCAAAGGAAGGGCACGTGTGACATCCCGGTGCGGTCTCCCCCTCTACACTATGGAGCTGGCAGTGTGAGCAGCAGGGTACTGCAGAACAGAGTGTCACTCCTGAGGGTAGGACATAAAGAAACTTGCAGCTCCCACTTTGCTGCCTGTGGGGATGCCAGCCGCCGCGTCGTGGCACTGAGACCTCCGCCCGTTGTCAGGCAAGGGAGGGACACACCTTGGAAGCAGATCCCAGTGTCAGTCAAGCCTCCAGAAGGCTGCAGCCTCACGAGGTACCCCAAGCTAACACCCCGAATCCCTGACCCACTGTCACTGTGAGATCATAAATGAGTGCTGTTGTTTGAAGTCGCTAAGTTTGGGGGTAATTTGTCACACAGGGATAGGTAACCAATTCACCTCCCCAGTCGCTGCCTCAACATGGAAGCCCCAACCCTCAAAGCTCCCCAACTTTTCAGTGCTGCCAGAATTCACCCAGCTTTTCAGGCCAAAGAACAAAACAGTAGGAGTCATCCTGGAATCCTCTGTCTTCCTCACAGTCCGCAGCTCGTTCAAGCATTAACCGCGCCAGCTTTGCCTCCAAACACACCCGCACCAGCCGTTCCCTCCATGGCCGCCTGCGCAACCCCAGCCCAGCGACCGTAATCTCTCCGCTTGTCTGATGCGATGATCTCCAAACCGGTCTCTCCGCTTTGCTCTTAAACCCAAATAAGAGGCTCCTCTTGCAGCCGGAACTATCTTATTAAAATTCAGAGCTTATCCTGTCACGCCCCTGTTTGAAACCCTTCCACAGCTCCTCAGCCCAACCTAAATACAATCCCAACTCCCGCCTGGGATCAAGGCCCTGCACGGCGGCCCCCTCCCCTACTGGCCCGTCCCCTGCTATCCTCTGTTACCCGCCGTGGCGCCGCCCACCCGGCCCCCCGTCTGCCCCTCAGACCCGCAGGATCGCTGGGGACGGGGCCCTCTAGCTGACGCCTCCTCCTCCAGGCTGCACACGCCATCCCTCCTCGTGGTTCAGGCTTCAACGGAGATGTCACCACCCCAGAAAGGTCCTCACTGCCCTGCTCCAGCAGCCCCTGCCTCCTCTGTGCCGGGAGCCTGTACTTAGTGTCTCCTCCGCACCATTTATTCCTGTCTGAAATGACGCAGTTCTCTCCCAGGGTCTCCCTGCCCCAGCACCTCACCGAAACACAAGCTCCGCGAGGGCAGAGGTGTCTTGTTTGCGGCTTATTCCCTAGACCAGCGTCTGGTAGATAGCAGGTGCTCAATAAATTTTGTTGTCTGAACAGCTAACTAGTGTTCCACAGGACAGACTTTGAGAAACGCTGAGCCCACTCAGCTCAAAGGGCTGTCGCAGCTGCTAAAGTGAGGCTTTTTCTCATTCCAGCCGATTCTGCTCTTCGCTTTGCCAAACGTACATCTTATGCGAGGAAGGAAACCCTCCTTGTCTTTGTAGCTGAAGTTTTCTCAACATCCAGGCAAGGTGGCGCAGCTTAGCTAGGGCTGGGGGTTTCTCAAAAGCTGCATAGCCAGCCCGGGGGCGGGGCTGGGAGTTCGAATCCCACTCCGCCAACCTGCGGAGCTTCAGGTGAAGGAGAGAGGGGAAAACAGGGTTGGTGGAGTCTGGTTGCTAACGGAGGTGAAACCACGATGAAGCTGGGGAAGCCCGGGGTCCCCACGCGCACGGCCCTCCAGGGCGCCGGGAGAGGTGCGAGCGACACGTTCACAGGCTCAGACGTCTGCACGACGTGCAAAAGTCAGATGTTTGAACACGTCTGCGAAGGCTGCTGTTTCTCTGGCCCGCGACGTGCTCCTGTCAGGCGATGCTGGAGAGCTGCGGGGGTCTGGGCAGCCGGCCGAGAAGAGGTTGCGTTGGAGCCGCACCTGGCGTGAGATAACGGGGTACCCCACATAGTCTCCAGCTGGTCTCACGTGGAGCTAAGCTGTCGCCAGCTGTTCTGGGGGAGAAATGGCTTCCAGGGACGGTCCTACTGGCCCCCCGGGTCACGGCACAAAGACACAGGCCAGCGGTCACGTCACAAGATGAACGTGTCCGGCCGTGCTCAGCCGGGAGAGAGCGCGGGGCTGCGGGGAGCTGGAGGTGAGGCCTGAGGCTGTCGGGCTCGGGCGTGTGCACGGAAAGGAAGGAGCGGCGGCGCCGACACCACAGCAGAAAGGCCGCTTTCCTCTGCGAAAGGATCTTCCCAGTTTCTCTGTCGAAAAGTGATATCATGCACTCGTCGTCAGGTAAAGAGGCAACCACGCGGGACAAAGCCAAAACATGGACAGAATTGAAAAAACATTTTAGAGATGTGTCAGCAGTTACTACAAACATTACGTGATTTTTCTGGTTTTCTGATGTTGGTGGTGCTTGTCGAGTTTTTATTATTGTTTTATTCATTATGATTTCCTTTTTAAACTGTGAATCAATATTCACTTTCATGCCTAATTTTGTGTTCTTTTTTCTTAAAGAGCATCCCCAGCTGTGCAAGCTTCCCCACGGCGCCCCCTCACGCCCTGGCCAGCGGGGGACTCTGCCGAGATGTGAGGTCCGCGGGGCGCGGCTGAAGCATCTGAGGCTCAGGGTGGCGTCCCGGGCCCCAGGGTCCATCCTGGCCACACAGAGACGGGTCTCGCTTTGCACAGATGAGAACGGCTGCCGTCCCCTCCTCCAGCACCGCGATCCTCATTCCCTCCCGCCCTTGTTTGGGCTGAAGGCCAATGGCTTGCTGTGCGTTCTGTTTATCAGTGCTCTATTACCATGGTGGCAAGACCCACCCACTGAATAAAGCAAAGAAAACAAACTCCCACAGACCCACCAACAGCTCGAGTGTGGCGGCCCCGATTTCATTTCCGCATTAACAAGTCATTCCCAGCCAATGTGATGAGCTGCTCGTCATCCCATTGGATTTCTGGGCAAACAAATCATCCAGGCCTCGGGCAGCAGCCCCAAGGAGGGGAGAAGCGCGGTTTGGGAGGGGCCCACCTTGCGGCCATTGCCGAGCTCATCGCGGTGCCTCTGTGTCCTTCCCCCTGCCCTCTCCGGCTGCCTGCACCGAGCTAACGCGTGCAGAGCTGCCCGCTCTCAGAAGCCCCCGTCCTCTGCAGCTTCATGGCACTCGCCTCTCTTCTCACTTCGCCTGCCACTGGGCAGGGGCCCAGGACGAGAGCTATTAATGAGGCGACCCGTTCAGGTGCCCGCCTGCCCTCTCCAGAGCCTCCTCCGGTGGGCTGGGTCCCGGAGCTCAGGCCCAGCGAGGGAAGGAAAGGCGCCTCGCCTTCGCGAGAAGCACGCGGATGCTGGATGCTCCCAACCGCTTCACTTGCCGTCCCCCCGACAAGCCGTCTGCCGTCATGAGCTCTGCATTTCGGCAAGTCACTCTTGTCCCTGGGCCTTTGTCTCCCCATCCAAGAAAGGAAGCCTGAGGTCTCCTAAGGGTGGTTCTCACACTAAACCTGGCTGGCAGACATGCTTTGAGTGCTCTATACGACGCTCTTGTTTTTAATATTTGGATTAGTTGCCTACACTTTAAAAATGGGGAGAGTCGTCATTTTTTTACATGTAGATTTCAGGGTTTTTGCTGCAAAACCCAGAAGATCTGGCACTACTGGGTACGTGTTCCAGCTCAAGGGAGGAGCAGCCGTCCTGCAGAGACGGCCCCGTGCCTTCCAGTTCGCCACAGGCCCTGCTGCTCCCTGTGGCCCCCCCAGCCCGCCTGGCCCGTGCCGGCTGCCAGCCCCCTGAAGACATATGTGCTTGCGATGATGGTCCTTTTTTTAGATTAATATATTGTGGTTTTAATTCTGCATTTCATTCTTTCTGGATATTATTAGCTCATTCCACAGGTGTTTATTGAACCTGTCTTGTGTTCCTGGTTCTTTGCTAAGCACAGAGAAATGCACGAGTGGGGTGAAAGTCGTGGTCCCCACCCCCAGAGAACTCAGGGTTTAGTCCCAGGGGTACGGGACTGGCTAGATGGGTCCTTGACATTGGAGGAGGCCTTTCCACCCAGCGAGGGGAGGCAAGACCAGTTTAACCTCTCCCCTCCGCCCTTGTCTGACCGTACGACTAACATGTCCGTGGCACCCGACAGTTTCCACGACCCTTTCCCATCTAGGAAATCTTTGAGTCCTTGCCACAACAGGTATCAATTCCAGATACTCACAGATGCCAAGTGGCTTGCTGTAGTTCTCCACAGGTTGTGTTTTCAACACTTGGCACCAACACACCAGACATAATTTTAAAACTTGGTACCTGCCATTCTGAATGCTTGGAGCGCTGTGCCCACCACAATTTTTACCCTGGTCTTTGTGTCCCAGGAAACAGCGCTGGCCCACAGCCCACGGAGATATCAGAGAGGTCCCGTCTCAGTCGAGGAGAACAAAGGTCCCCTGGGCCTCTGTGCGGCACTGGACTCTTAACTCCCTGTTTCTCCCACGTCTGCTTGTACCGCCAGCCGCGCTGGGAAGCGCGACAGCTCATCACTGTCTCCTCGACTTCCTGGGGTCTGGCAAACAGGGACCTTGGCCAGCCCTTCCCGACTGTGTGTGCGGGAAAATCACACTGTACTCGCACTCCGGACTGAGCAGAGAACAAGTGTCCTGGGCATTTGGAAGCAGCTCCACCGAAGTGATCAAACGATCGTAACCAACTGCAGGCGAGGTGGGGGTCAGAGTGCACAGATGCAAGAGTCCCGCTCCCTCCGAGGACAGGACCCTGAGTTCTCTTTCTAGGCTCCACGCCAGGGGTCACGAGCTTTTCCAACCCTCAGTGACAGTGCTGCGGAGGCACATGAGTGGTGTTGGCGACTGCTGAGCCCCGACAGGCAACCAAGGACGCCCCAAGGCAGCCCTCATCTTGCTGGGCATGTCTGATGCTCCTCTCGTGACAAGCTTCTCCATGGTTGAAAGTAATAAATCTCCTCTGGTTTAAGTGACAGTTTGCTGGGATTGTTTCCTTTGGCTGCGGCATAAAGAGGAAGTGTGAAGCCAACGTCATCTGGAGTAGAAGGAAAGCGTCAGATCCGAGGGCCGGGATTTTCAGGCTGGGCGGGACATAGCAGACAGACCTGGCAGGGACCCCGGGTTGCTCCCCTGGTGGATGGTGCTGTCGGGCCACAGAGCAAGGCCCTTGGACTCCAAGTCACGTGTCATTTTCTGCGTCATGCTGTCCCATTCTTCACCGCCGTCTGCATGCTCCCCACCTCCCCTTAGGGGCCAGGGTCCACCTTTGCCATCACACAATGGGGCTGCCTTCCTCAGCATCCCAGACACCAGAGCTTTCCTCTCCCTCTCGTCCTCCAAGTTGATCAGTCCCGTCTCAGTGACGTGTGTGGACCCACTCCAGGCGCCGATGGCTAAAGCTGACCACAAACCTTTACCGACACGGTCACGTTTCTCCAGACCCTTCCTCACCCTTCCCACATGGCCTGGACCTAGAACTGGCCAGGCCGGGACACTGGTCAAAGGGGCAGATTGAGATAAGGTGACGTGGGGGTGTGTCACCAAGCGGGGGCTGGAGGGGCAAGAGAGGACGCTGAGGTCAGAGGGGCGCCGAGCCCGAGCTCTGCCCCAGTGCCTGACGCTTGCTAGGTGCTCACTGTGCTCTTGTCGACTGAGCGAATGAGGACGGAAGGAATGGGGGTGTTATGCCCGAGGTCTGACACTTCAGGAGGAACGCTGGGAAGACCTCCAAACCCAGGGAGCCGCGTCGTGGGAGCAGGGAGGGCTGAAAAAGGACCCACGCGGAAGGTCGGCATCAGGGTGGGGGGACGGAGCTCGGGCTGCCCGGCGTCCACCTTCCTTCCTCCGGTGGCAGATCTAGGTTTCCTTTGGAGAAACCGCCCTCCTCCTCATCGCACCTTGTGTAGTCGGGGCGGAACGCACGCAGGCCGTCCTGTCAGAGCGCCAGGCACATCCCAGCCAGGCCCGTTGTCCCCGTCGTGAATATTTGAACTCGGGGGGAGGAACACAAGGACCAAACAGCCCGGCCGATGTCCCCTCGCCCACCAGAACCAGCCTGATTTTGTCTCCCCCAAGCTTGTCGACATGCTCTTCCTGTGAGCAATCCCATATCCTCGTAAGAATTTAAAAATTCTTTAAAAATTGAGATTAGCCAGAGTGATTTCTGTCACTGGGAACCTGGTAATCCCAAATAATAAGGTCGAGAAGTTTGTAGGCTGCAGGGTCTTAGGCAGTTTCCTATCTACCTCCTACAATCGTGGCCTCCGTGTGCTCGTGGGTGGTCTGCTGTGTCGTGAATTTGTCCAGGAATTTGCGACTTGCAGACCGGGCCGCAGCTCTGTTCACAAGTGCCGCACCTGCAGGGTGGGAACGGCCGCGGCCTGCTCTCTCCTGGACGGCCGTGCCAGTCTCAGACTGCTGGGGCCTGGCTCTCCTGGGGCACTCGGGGGGCAGCCCTGACAGGACAGAAATTCCTTCAGTGCCGTGAACACAATTAGAAATTTTCCTCCTGCTCCCACCAGAGACTGACGGCCTGGCCGACAGGGCGCTAGGCGGGTATGAGACGGCGCTGGACAGATTTCTGCAGGAAATTCTCCTTCCGGCTCTTTACCGAGTGCGTCCTCCCACGCCTTCGCCAGGCAGCTGTTCAAAGGGCATCGCTGCCTCCGGGTACCGCTCCGAGCAGCTCTGAAGTCTCCTTTGAGAGAATGAGAAAGACGGAGACAGAGAAGAGGGGAGGGAGAGAGGGAGGACCGAGGGGAGCAGGTGACAGGGGAAGAGGGTGAGACTCTGAGAGTCACCTCAGGTCTGCTCTGATGACAGGCTGGGCAGGAAGGGCGAGGAGAAGTGATTCGGCCGGACAGGGAGAGCGGACAGCTCACCTAATGAGCTGAGGTCGTTAGCAGAGTCCTGGAAACACGAGGAGTGTCCATTTGGGTTTTGGTTTCCAGGGCCAGAGCCGCGCTCCAGCCCCGCGTGGAGGTGACACGGGATCAGTGTTAGGACACCGGGCGGAGCAGTGGAGCTGGCCAGCCCCCTCCAGGACCCCAGCCGGACAGGGCAGGTAGGGGCAGCTCCAGCACCCCGACTCTAACCATCCCCTCCGTGGGGCCATCCTGGGCTCCCCAGTCCTGGTGTCCCTCGTCCCTATCCCGAGAGCCCACTGCATTGACGCCTCTGCGTTCCCTCTGGGCACCCCGATTTCCACGGCCACCACCTCTTGCCTCCCCTTGTCCTGTTCCCCTCGGGCCTCCACCCTCTCGTGTGGCTCTTTCTCCTGTCTCGTCAGTCCCCGTAGCTCGGGTTCAAAGTCCTCGCAAGACAGGTTGTGGCAGATGGGCCTGCTGCCGCCCGCTCTGGGAAGCCCTGGGTGGCAGAGCTTACTTGCCAAACTTTTCTACAGTCTGCTGACCTCTGTGGGGACCAGCCTGCCTGGGGACAGGCCTGCGTGGGGACCGGCCTGCCTGGGGACAGGCCTGCGTGGGGACCGGCCTGCCTGGGGACAGGCCTGCGTGGGGACCAGCCTGCCTGGGGACCGGCCTGTCTGGACACTGGCCTCCCCTGGCTGATCCAAGCAGCTGTGAGGGGTTGTGTAACCGGAGGCCAGTTTGTTCCACCTAGTGTAGCTGTCGCAGAGACTTCTGAAGGTTCCATCCGGGCAGCATCTTGTCAGTGACACCAGGGGCCAGGAGGGCTGCTGTGTGGGAGCAGGAGCCAGTGGACCATTTAACAAGAGGTTCCAGCACCCACAGAGAGCTGATCGTCTGAGATGTCAGCGCCTTCAGAGACCAAGAGGACCAGTGGGGCAAAGTCTTGCGTTAATCACAGGACATTTGAGTCTTGTGATTACACAAGAGGGAGCAGCAGTCCGGAGCATCTGGTAGGAGCAGGCAGGTGATGAGGTCTCCTACGTCTCATCTCGGGACTCCGTTTCCCCGTCTTTACAACGGGGTGATGACGGACAGCACTGGCCTCTCCTACCCCTGCGATATCAGTCGCTCACAGACGCTTCTGCTCAGGTCTGACCCACAGCAAACGCTCCACGTGGCTAGCTTCTTACAAATAATTTTTAGCTATGTGAAATGACTTTATTTAAGATTTGAGGTATTTATTAAGATGATTAGTACCATGAGCCAGGCCCTTCTCCCAGAACTAACCCGAGCAGAGTGAGAAGCGGCTCAGAAAAGTCACTCTGCCGAGAGGACAAACCCACACTGCCGGCCCACCCCTCCATTGTTTGCACGGCCAGTGCCCCCAGGCCGGGGGCCTGTGAAAACCGTGAGGGTTGAGAATGTTGAGAATTATTGGTCCTTTGTCTCTGGCCATGCACAGCGGTGCTCTCCTTCCCCAGTCGCCCACAGCCAGGTGGCCGGCCTCGGGGGCACCTTCCACTGCAAGGACAGCCGCACTCCTCAGCAGAGGAGCCGCCTCAGGCCACAGAAAAGCCACACTTTGGGGCGTCGGGGGGGGGGGCCCTCCTGCTGCAATAAAAAGTGCTGCTTCTTACGTGACAGCAGATGACAGCCACGGACACGTGCTGGGCGGGGGAGGGAGGAAGCAGAGAGAACAACACCCGGCGCGCAGATGCTTGGGCGGGTCTGCCCCTTCCGAACAGAATCGGAGAGCCCCGTTCGGGAGGACGAGCTTGGATTCATTATTCCTAATCCTAACCCTCTCTGAAGGAAAAACATTCTTCCTCACGATGGTCTCTCTGTGAAGCACAGTGAGTGCTTTCCCTTCCCCCGCCTCCTTTCCGTAAGGTGGTCTCTCCTCCCTCCTTGCCTGTCCTCACATCCTCTGGTGCTGAGCCGAGCTCCTGGTCTGCGGGCCTAGCAGAGTCGGAGAACGTACGGGCAGGGCCTCCTCTTTACGCACGAGACAAGGTCAAGGTCCCGAGAAGGGAAGGGACTTGCCAAGGTTACACAACGAGTAGTGACAGAGATGGGAAGACCGGGGTCTCTAGGTGGGTCCCCATCTGAGGTTCTTTCCCGGCAGGAGAGTGCCCAGGTGACTCCCTCGTCACGCTGTTGCTGCCCAGTGCTGATCAGGATGAAATCCAAGTAAAGAGATCTGGGGTCAAGTATCATGGGGAGCGCTAGGGTGACCAAGGATAAACATATTTCCTTGCTGCAGGACTTCTCAGAGCCTTTGCTGTGCTATGGCACATAGGAAATCCCCTGGGGCAAGGGAGGGGGCACTAGGCCATGCAATGCAGGTTTTCCAAACCTATTTGACCTCTCTTTTCTCCAAGTACCATCTTGCAGACTAATGTCCAGCAGCAAACACACTGGACAGCACCAGGCCACATGACACTGCCTCAGACCCAGCCCCCGGATTGTCGCCCCTTCCACACTGTGCCCAGCAGAGAAGCAGCACCTTCCACACTAACAGACTGTGCTGTGTTTCTGAAAACACAAGCCTTTAAAAGCAAAGCTGCAACATAAAACAAAGTCAAGCCAACACAATCCCCTTTCCCTCATCTTCGTTTGGTTCCCAAACTCTACATTCAGTGAAATATTTCAGGATGGGAGGGAGTGAGGAGAAAAAAATTGTTTGCCCTGATCTCGAGCCTCGCCCTGTCACACTCAGCCCAGAGCAAATTAAACCAGGGCTCCCGGACTGTGAGGCAGAGACACGCTGAAGGCTTCTGCCACCAGCCGGGCCAGGGGCGGTAATACACAGCGTGTGGACGTGAAGGCTTTGGAACAAAAATACCTTGTAGCTCTTCTTTTAATGAGTCTCTGCTCATCCGCACACCCCCCTCCCATTCTTTTAATCTGGAGCCACTGAGAATCCGTATTTTCTCACCTTTGTAATATGAGAAACGAGTTAATTAAAATCAATCCCGACTCCAGTCGCAGAACGTCCCCGCTTTGGCTGCGGATCTGTCAACGGTGTGTTTTGATAGCAGCGCACAAAGGTGGTTATTTGGAGACACTGATAATTGCATTAATTTAGGAGGCATTAGCTAAACCCAACAATTAATTACACAGGCAGCAGACAGAGTTGTAGCCACCAGATAGCTGGAAGAAAAAGAAAGAAATGCCAGCTCCCTTCTACCCAGATCCAAACACTGAGAACACCTGGATCACCAGAACTGTGTTTATTGCTCGTGGATGTTCATAATGGTGACCATGAGACAAATTCAGACCTTCAGAAGGTCTTTCTAAATCCTGAAAGAGAGATTAGAGAGCTATTTGTATAATGTTCATTTAAGGGAATTTTACTGGACTCTTCACTTTTTGAGAGCTGGCTATTTATGCGGGATATTTGTGACATATCTTCTGGAATCAGAATTTCTAGTTAATTAATTTTGATCCCATTTCTCCATGCATTGACCACTCTGAAATAAATAGAAATTCTCTCTCTCTCCTCGTTATTCACTATAGAGACACAGATTAATATATATGCACTTATCTTTCCTATAAATATAAAGACTACGTGCAAGTATATACATCGGTAAACAGTTTTAAAAATGGGAAAACAAATAGACTTAGCCTGAGGGGAAATATTTAAAAAAATAAATAACGCAGAGGACTATGAGGGGAGGTGGTGGGGCGTGTTCTGCTTCTCATATCCTATGCCCACAGCTCCCAGCTCCCCGCTGCAGGAATCTTATCCGTTTCTTAAGGCCCCACCCAAGCGCCCTGCTTTTTCCTGAAGGACGTCACAGATGCCTGATTGGGATGCCAGAGTTCTGGGCCAGTGCCTGAAAAGTGCTTCGGGAAAATTTTAGGCATGTTACCCGTAAATGAAATGTGAACTAAGACTACCGCAGGCTTCTGGCCAGGGTGTGGTTTCAGAAGGGGCCCCCTGAGATGTTTGTTGACCCAGTTCTGCAGAGGAGAAACCGAAGCTGAGAGAAGTGAAATGACTAGTGCAGCACTCACACCTGCCCGACTCCAAAGCCCGGGCTCTTGGCCAGTGCTCTGACTGCCCCTCTGAGCACAGAGACTCTTGGCGTCCAGCAGGTAAAGGACAAGTTGGTTCTGTCCAGTCTCCAAGGTCCCTTTTCTCCATGGAGCCATGGAGACCCACTGGGGACCGTCTGGTTTGAACTGTGTTCCTTTGGGTCTAGCTTGATCACTGGGTATGGAAACAAAACAATCTTAATTTTTATTACTCAAGTAATATGTGAGTGTATTATGATTATAAAACATTCAAATGATCAGAATATGCCCGAAAATTCCCAATGGCCCATCCTCTGCTCTCTCTCTTCCCATGAGAACTTACTGCTACCAAGAGTTTCATGTGTACATTCTTCTGATCATCTCTGTGTACATTTACAAAATTCAGAGTTTGGTCCTGTGTTATTATCACACCACCTTTTCTAAGATACTTCTTTAATCACATGCCCTAGACATTTTTCCGTGATGGCACATACACATCTATCTCCTTTTTCAATACGTCGCATTCCAATTTTGCTTTTGCCAAACCACCTTACAAAATACATTGCTGTGCAAACACACAAGTAGATCGTCGAGCTAGATTCCTAGAAACAAAATTCCCAGGTGCTATGGGTTGAATCGTGTCCCTCCGAAATTCATACGTCGAAGTCCTAACCTCCAGCACTTCAGAATGTGAATGTATTTGAAAATAGGGTCTTTGCAAATGTAATTAGCTAAGATCAGGTCATAAGGACAGGTCTTAACCCAATGTGACTGTTGTCCTTGTAAAAAGGGAAAATTTGGACACAGAGACATGCCCACAGAGAGAATGTCACATGAGGATAAGGGCAGAGATTGGGGTGATGCTTCTGAAAGCCGAGAAATGTCAAAGATGACCAGCAAACCGCCAGAAGCCCCAGGAGAGGCATGAAATAGACTCTCTCACAGTCCTCAGACAAAACCAACTCGGTCCCACAGAAATCACGTGGGCGAGAGTTGGGATGGGTGTCAGGCTGCGAGGGGCTAATAAATAACGTCCTCCTTTTCCCTGCCTGAGTTCAGAACAATTGTCAGACAGGGTTAAGCAGATGGAGTGCAGAATACCACAGTTATTACTGGTAAACTAGCTTTGTAGATTGTAGCTTCATTGTTTGGCAGTAATGAGCTTCTAAATACTAAAATCCCAGAAACAGCCCATCGCAGGCAGACGTGGTCAACTGCAAGCCTCCCCCTCGGGACGCTGACTCTGGTAAAATGCTAGCTTAGAAGGCAAGGGGACACGTATTCCCTGAGAGATGAGTGGGAGGAGGCTGAGCAGATCGTGTCTAGTTCCTTCCCTCAAGAGCATCAAATTGATGTCACTCTTCTTCCTGGGGAGGGCTAAGGGAAGGGCGAGGCCAGGAGTGTTACTCTGATGGAGGCGTCTCCACTTGGAAACCAGAAGAGTAGGGACCAAAGCCCCACCTCCTGCCGTGTAACGGATTACAGTCCTCAGCCGTCCACTGCAAGCTGGAAAGATGAGCTGCCTCCACCCATTTTCTTTCCCAAGCACGCCAGATCATCAGTAGCAATGCTCAGCTGTATACTTACACGTTCACACATACAAATGCATACACACTCCAGTCTGACTTTGAGACTGTCACGATCTCAGTCTGTTTATAAAATCCTCTTTTATAAAAAATCAAAAGCCAAAGCAGTATCAGTCATCAGTGTGGTCTCGGGTCAAGAACTAAAATTCACAGGTGGCATCACACAGAGAGTCCTGGACATGGAGTCACAAGAGCTCATCAGCTCCAGCCCTGCTCGGCCTCCCCCGGTGTGGGGTCCTTGGGGAAGGAGCCCTCCTGAACTTCACTTTCCTTCTGGAATAAAGGTTCTAAGCCTGTTGGCCAAGCTGACCTCATAGTGTTGTAGGATCCAACAGGACAAGAGGGAAATACTTTTAACAATAATGATGGTTAACATTTTAAGCAATGGCCATGGCCCAGACACTGTTCCAAGAGTTTTGCCTGTGTTAACCCCTCCAGTCTGTACAACAACCCTATGGAGTGGGCACCCGAGTATAGTCTGCATCTTCGAGATGAGGAGACGGAGGCTCAGAGAAGTTGAGAAGCTTGCCCCAGGTCTCAGGGGCTGTAAAGGACGCCGCAGCTGCAGTCACAGACGAGGTCGTTGCTGTCAACGGGCAGAGCTCAGGGGAGTGGCCTGAAGGACGGGCAGTCGGGAGACAGGGAGGTGGCCTCGCTGGCTCTGGGCCTCTTCGCAGTGCAGAGGTTTCTGAGCAAGAGCACCTTAGGTTGGGGCACGGGTGCGTGGCTGGGGCAGGGTACAGAGACATGGGCAAGAGTGTTGTCCACGTCTGGTCTAAGCGTGGAAGCAGCAGAAGGAGCCAGTTCCAGAGTCTGCCATGGGCTCCAGCCCGGCACAGGCAAAGCCCTGAGGAAACCTGACATGAGCGTCAATACCCTGGCCTGGACATTCTAAGCCCTCTGTTCACAGGTTGACCCTCGCCTGGGTACCCCCTCTTCTTGATATGAGGACATGGGGTGGGGGCGCAACGGCAAGGCGACCTTATTCGGGACTGTCAGGAGGCGAGCACTGACCTTAGGGGGCGGAAGTCAGTCTTCCTGCACAGACCGTGCTCGCCTTCGTGGAAGAAAAGCCTGGCTCTTCTGCCCAAAGAGATCCCTGAATTTTCTCAGCACTTATAATAGTAGCGCTGGATCAGTCTTTCTGTTGTAGCCTGTGTTTTCTAGAGAGAAGGAAGAACATTCCTCAGCAAGGCCTGCCAGCTCCCCAAAGACAGGGATACAGATGTTCCCTCTGGCTAGGAGATAGTGAGAAGAAATCATTTTTTAGCTCCTGTCCAAATGGCAGTGCACTGCATTAGATGATTTAACTTCGCATTTCAGCCTACATTTGATTTTGCTCTGTGATTTATAGTGAAGCTGTAAAACGATGAGTCACAGTGTTTCCTTTGCCCACGTAAGGACAGCGAGTGGCTGCCACACACAGCCCTGCCTCCCTGCCCACGCCGGCAGCAGACATCGCTAATCGATCACGACACTCCTCCCCACTGGCCCCAGACGTGGCCTCAGAGCCTCCGTGGGGCTCTCCAGGCTGTGTGCGCTGGCACAGGAGATGAAAACTAATTGCTGTTCCTGCCAAAGAAGGAGGAGAACCTGGGAAGAACAAAAAGCAACAGAGGGGACGGATGTAACATCAGGTGACTGGAGAAAAAATACAGAGGAGCGCGTGAGCGCTGAGAGCTTTGCCAAGTAGACGGTTCCGGGAGGGAGACGAGTGAGGGAAACAGTGAGGAGGATTTGAGAGAGCTGTCGATAAGCTGTAACTCTGGTAACCAAAAGGAAAGTGTTAATGTGACACTTAACACATGGACGGTAGCTCTTTAAGAGCTGAAAATAAGCTGGGCAAAGAGAGCCGTGAGGGGGCCGGAGACAGTCGGCGGACACTTGTCGCATAAACACTCGACTGCTTAGCCCTGAACTTCATCACTACAGAACGAAACGCGGGTGTAGATGTACACGCCCGCAAACAAGCCCCTTCTGGCAGGGCTGATAACTGTTAACACGTGAGTGTCCACCGTGTGTCAGGCATTCACGCGCTGTGATACAGGGACTGTTACTGTCCCATCTTACACGTGCAGCGACTGAGGCTCATGCAGGTTCAATAACTTGTCAAGATCAAACAGCTAGGACATAGTGGAATCAGGATTTGACTCTAAGCAGTATTACCCCAGCACCTCCCTGAATAAACAGCTGCATACCTGTGTTAGAACCCTACGAAGAATGGAAGGGAAGCTGGCCCAGGCTTTTGCAGTCTGGGGGATTTCTGTTCTTACGCGTGTATTGTTTGCTCATTCATTGTTCATTACCTTACGCACACCTGGCACGTCTGTGCTGTGCGCATTGTGTGTCAGGGCCTGGGGAGGCGCTGGAATTGCCAGATGAATAGTTCAGGGCCCTTGACTCGCAGAGCTTTACTGCCCTTTCCCTGAAATTGAAGGATTGTGCAGCAGCTACGGTAACTTAGACCTAGCCCTTCCCTTTACGGTGAGGAAAATGGAGCTGGGATTTGGGGATGGAAAGGATGAGGGACAGCCCAGGCCCGCCCTGCCCCGCTCTGAGCTTCCCAGAGTCAGCTCAGCCCACTTCACGCAGGCTCTCGCCTTGGCCAGGGTCAGCCCCTTCCAGAATGGTGCAGAGAAATCCAACTGCTTTTCTGCTCAGAAGGAGAGTCCCTTGCACCCAGAGGTCTGTGATGTGCCACCGAGACTGAGAGCCACTGGGCTAGAGCAAGGTACCACCAGTGTGCTGGTCCGAGGCGCAGAAGATGGCATTGCCCTTCCACCTTGGGACCTCCACCCCCCACTCTAACGAGAGGGCGATGGGCACACGGGTATCCACGGCTCTGTGACCTGCAGTGTTCCCTGGTGGGGACAGGTTAGGATTGGCGCACGGTGATTGAGCACCTTGCCACTCCTTGGACGGCCTTAGGAAGATGCACTTGCAAACTGCGCGGAGTGACACCAGTAAGCCAGCTTGGATGGCCCCTGGGTTTATTTCAGAGACTATTTTGAGGATCTGGCTCAAAAGCTTTGGACAATTTTTAAGTTCATTATAAGTTCAAACAGGCTCAGTGCATGTTAGGGTCTTCTGTGGACGCTGGAAGAAAGAAAATGACCTTACCTCGGTTCCTACATGTATAAAGAGAAAAAAACTGACTTGGTTCTTGGTCTGAAAGCAAGTTTGGGCTTTTGCAGGTGAGTGGATATTTGTAGCTCACGGTTTCCTAGGCCCCAGCCCCTGCAGACAGCGCTAATGGGCACCATTAGTCCAGCTGTCCCAACCGGGGCGGGGGCTGCAGTGGCCGTTTGCCTAGACCCTCAGACTGAGGAGCATTCTGTGGAAGGGAGGTAAGGTCCCCAGAGAAAAGAAGGGCAACCCCCACCCCGGAGTCCCTCCCAGTGTGACTGAGCCCCTGGCACCCCCGTGCCCAGGAGTTCTGGAGGATAAATGAAGTGTGCACACAAACACGGCCCAGCAGAAGGTCAACGGAGACGGTTATAAAACGGTGCCTGGAAATGCAAAGACGAAAAGCAGAGCAATAGGAGGCCTCAGGTTAGCTTGGGCAGGTGACAAAAGAGGGTTGGAGGCTGACCTTCTGCTCCATTGACAAGTGACCTTGCAGGGCAGGTAGGTGACTTAACCACCTCCCTCAGAGCTGAAAAGCACGGTCCCCCAGGAAGGGGAGGGCAAGCAGGCCTCCCTCCCGCCCAGGAACAGGGGAGCTAAATGAGCCGTCTTCCCTCTCCCGCTAGGTTGCATTAGTCTGCCTGCTAACTCTCTCCCCTCTCGAGGACTCCCGGCTGATCTGGGGACAGAAGTGTCTGTAGGGGACAGGCACCTGGAAAACCTGCGCTGAAGGGAGACCCAGCGGTGTGTCAAGGAGACCCTTTGGCCCACACAAAGAAGCTTCCTGATCACCCCACCTGGAGTTGCCACTTCCTGGTTCCTCCTCATCTCATCAGCTGGGTGTCCTTCAAGACTCCTGTCACAGCCTTCTTCATTCATTCGTGGCCTGTCTCCCAGCCCCGAACACAGCAGGGGTCCTCTTGGGTGTATTTGCTGCCATATCCCCAAGACGTAGAACAGGTCCCATCTCCAACGGCATTCGAAATGTGTTCAACTAAGTGAACCAATGAATGAGGACAGGAGTCGATAGAGAAGGATCCAGACCTCCACCCAGAGTCACAGAATTTTGATGAAGGATTCGGGTGGGAGAGGGAGGACATGACAAAACAGAGTCTGACCCTCTTAGCGGGGTGCCCCGTGACAAAGGGGTGTGGAGGGGGAGGCAGGAGGCGGTTTGGGCGACAGGAGCAGGAGGCAGTGAGGACCGCCAGGGCGCGGGCAGGGGAGGAGGGGAGAGAAGCGCAACAGAGGAAGGGAACTGGCGAGCTGGAAGAGAAAAGTGGGGTGAGAACCTCCCCAGAGTAGACCGTGGTACAGGCGTCATGGTTAGATGCCACCTCTCTGGGATCAGACTCGCCACCTCAAATCCCAGCTCTGCCCCTGGGGCGATAAATCAGCCTTTCTGAGCTTCGGTTCCTTGTCTGTCCGACGGGGCAACAACAGTCCTTTGTTTTGGGGCTGCTGTGAGGATTTAGAGAGCCGACGTGGGTGGGAGCTCGGCACGGGGCCTGTTCCTTTCGTGTCACAGCTGCGGTTCCAAGCCAGCCGCTCTGGGGCCTTCCTGCGTCCCCGGCACACGTGAGTCATCGCCTCTCTGCACAAGCATCTTCCCTGGAAAAACTCCCCGTAGGCAAGCGCTGGTAACAGGGCTCGCTCCGCCGTGAGCACCCTGGAGTGTAGCTGGAGGGGCTGAGCCCATTCTGGTCCACCTGCACAGATCACAGGACTGTCCCTGCACACAGGTGGCTTTCTGCCTTCTTCATGGGTCTGCCACACTGGCGAGCATTTCCGGATGGTGCCGCCCTTAAACCCAGGCTGCTCTCCCCGGCTCCTGGTGTGCCTCTCACGTCTGGGGCCAGAGGCTGACCTCGGAGCAGCATGAACAAAGCCACGACGACGCCACAGATGAGGACCTCGTGGCTGCCCGGAGAAAGCCACCCCCAGCAGGTGGTCTGGAGCTTACTCTGCCTGGTGCAGTGGGGTCGGCTGGCCATGCTTCGCTACCAAGGGTGTGGGCTAAAGCAAGGCCTTGATTTTTCAAAAACACATTAAGCATCTGTAAATTTTCAGCAAGCAAAAATGTCACTCCCAGACAGGATATTCTCAGAGCTGTTTCAAAGTCATGGGTGCTTAAAGCATCCTCTGATCCTCCCCTGAGGAGCTTCCCACCTTTAGGTTGGGCCGCCCCAGGCTTCGGTGGAGAGAAGGCTCTGTCGACTGTCTCTGGGAGGAGTTATCCATCACGGAACAGGCGTGTGCAGGGAACAGAGGTGAGAAACAGGCTCATTCAAATGAGCTCAGGTAACAGGGATTAGAAAAGGTGTGATTGGCCAAGGACAGGAAACCAAGGACGCCCTGGCCACAAGGGGTCTGGACTGGACAGCCAGTGTCTAGGACTGCGTCTGTCTTTTATGGTGCTGTCCCTCGCCCCTCTCTGCTTTGGAACATCTGCTCTCTCCCTCGGCTGGACAAAATGCAGTCTGCCATTGTCTGCTGACATGTGACCTCTCTGCCCTTCCAAAACGTCAGCTACGAGGTGGCTTGGCTTGCTTTTCCACATGATGGATACAGTACGGACTTGGAGCCCGGAGGCCGGGGTTCGGATTCCTGTGGCGCCACTTACTACCCGTGTAATCTTGAAACTGGTGTGCCCCAGTCTCCTCCTCAGTTAAACTGCAATAACAATGATCTCTGTCTCAAAAAGCTATTGTGAGTATTCAATGAATTGATTCATGAAAAACCCTCGGAAGAATGCCTGGCAAATGAGCACTTAAAAGCATTAGCTCTGGAAACTCCACGGGGGTGCAAACTCAGATGTCCACGGGGGCGACCTGGGCAGTATGAACCTCCGAACCAGGCATCGAGTGATACAACAGGGCTCGGTGGGCACCTTGCCATGCTGAAGAGTATGTGCCCCAGCTAATTTATTCAAGCTCAATTTAAAGATAAAAACTACCAGGCAAGCAAATCTATGTGTAGGCCTATGGGCCACCAGTTTGAAACTTGGCTCGGTTTAGACTATGGATGGGTTCTTTGGGTCAGGTCTACCCCAGCCTGATCAGCTCAGTCCAGAGGTTTGGCAACGAAGCAGGATCCTGGCATAGTACGAACAGGGTTAGGGAAGGGCCTGTGGCCAAAGGCAGACTCTCTGGGAAAGGGACGTGACCAAGGCAGGCTGTTTCAATAGCTTCTCCTGCTGCGTTCGCAGCAAAGGGGTAGGGAGGCCCTCAGCCAGCCACGTCCCTGCTGACACACACACACTCATGCTCACGTGCACACAGGCGTGCCAGCGAGGGCACACCTACATGCACACAGGCATGTACCTACATGCACACACACTCTGTGCGCATCAGGAAAGGGAACAGAGCAAAATGGAATACTGTCGGCTGTTTTCCTTTTTAGCTTTCATAGACTCTTTGAATCCAGGAGCTGGGAAAGACCCCAGAAGTCACCCCTCTCTGCTTCTCCCTTATTCAAGAAACTTCTTCCTAGCATCCCAGACCAATTCCCTGCTGGACCTAGCATGTGATTGGTTCATCGGAATACCCCCAGCCAAGGGATTCCCAAAGTCATCTGAAAAGCAAAATTGGCCCATTAACACCAAAAGAAGGGGTGAGTAAGAGCCAAGAAATAAAAATAGCAATTGTCCATCCCAAGGATAGCACTATTTCTAAAGAACACTGCTAGACATTTCTGTTATTTAAAAAAAAGTTCTCCCTGATATTCAAATGCATCCTGCCTGGCTTTTCCACCAATTCTATCCGTTGCTCTCAACTCTGTCCTTGAGAGTCAAGAGGAAAAATCCTGCCGTCAGTGTGGTTTGGGGTTCACTCAGATCCGTGCTTGGACAGCTTTTGCCTCTCGCAGTGTGACTTCGTGCAAACTACTCGATCTTTCCAAATCCCAGTCTCCTCATCAATAAGATGGAGATATTAGCGCCACCTGCCTGACATCACTGTGAGGAATCCGCAAGGTGTGCGTGTGCCAGCTCTTCAAGAATTTGGAGCTGGACTCGACATCAACTCCTCAACCCCTCCCGCTGTTCCTGGGGTGGCACGGCTGGACACTTCCAGGTTCAGGGAATTCGTGCTGGCCTTTGCCTGCCTGCCTAGAATGTGTCCCTTCTTCTTTGGACAATGGTCCTTGGTTTTGTGTGGGGGGAGCCACTTTCCCCGTTGGACACAGCCTGGCGCGACTGTCAGTCAAAGTGCCCTGCTCTCCGCCTGCTAAGCCGAGCCAGCCAGCTTTGCTCCTCACATCCTCCAGCCTCCAGTCACGATACTACGCAAGCCGCAGATCCATTTCTCTTCTGTTTGTTAGCATACATTCCCATTGCGTCTGACCAAGGAATGCTCATGGCCCATCCCGATGGAAAACTGGGGTTTGTGGAGGAGTTACACGTATTCCTGTGGGCAAGCCTAGCAGATGAATTCTTTGGGTCTCATGAGAGGGGAAGCATTAGGAGTGAAGCCTGGGATGAGACTAACTGGGAGGAAGACCCCACTGAAGGAGAAAGCCCCGTGCCTGTGTGGTCTGCTGATGCATTCGGAGATGGGGGCATTTTAGGGAAGATCTATCCAGGTGACCCCCTTGGAGATCCATCGCCAGGGTGCCAGCTGCCAATACAACAGCACACCTTGCATTGAGGGGACACGAGAAGGTTTTTCTAACTGGCAGAATTCCCAGGCTTGGAGGGAGAAAGGGAGAAAAAAGTGCTAAAATTTGTTTCTTCCAAATGTTCTGGAACGTGTCCAGGCACACCCATAAAAGAAAGTTGGCACGTACCTCAGAAGTGAGGCGATATATTTCTTTAAACTGCAGTCATAATTCCTAATTGAATGTCTCTCTCAAAAATTCATGGCACGGAAGACTGAATTATTAAGTAAATAACATCATAAATGAGTTCACCACGGAGCTAACGGCTGCACTAAACAGCGTTCTGTCGTGCAGGGGCTCTCAACTCCCCGACGGTCCGGCGTAGCCGTAACATGTGCAAACTTCCAAAATTGTCCCTCCACCCGACCAAAACATGGTGCGCTCTGCTCTCAAATCTTGCTCTTTGTGGAGTGGGGTTTTCTTCAAATTAAGACAAAATTCAATAGCATGACGTTCTTTTCCCCCGAGACGAGCAAACTTGGAGGCGGCCCCAGCTTGACTGTTTCTCACTGAACTGTCACTCGCGTTCCCCGGGCATCAGCTTCCACGTCCCTGATAGCCCCTGACAGCTGTGAGTCAGTGTACCCCTTAGACCCCCAAACCTGATTTTGATTTCTACCGAGTTTGATCAATTTTTTAGAAAGTTCAGCAGATTTCTTCCATAACCTTTTTTACTTAAGCCCGAACTCAGAAACCAGTGGCAGAGATGGAGGCTTTTAAGTGAGCTGTATTCTGGGCATGCCGACGGCCCCTCGATGTTCAGCAAACAGCTAGTGAGCTGCTGCCTGACTCCGTGCTGGGTCAAGGGCATTCTACGGCCAAGAAAACAGGCACTGCCCCACCCCCAGTGGTCTGGCAGAGGCCACAGATAAAGACAGCTGGACAAATTGGGATACGTGCCATGAAGGAAACAAAATTAGGTGATATAAGGAGGAATAACTGAAGAGATCTCATCTGAGGGTGGGGTGGAGGTTAGAAGAGACTTCTCTGAGCGAAAGCTGTGTGAGCTGAGACCTGAGGGCGAGCAGGTGCAGGACGGGCAAAGGGGAGAAGGCGCGGGTGGGGGCCGCACTGAGACTCGCGGGAGTAGTGGGCAGCTTCCCCCGATGGACACGCAACGTGGCTCGGCCAGGTCCTCCGAGAGGGGAACGGCCCAACGCCCCTGAGCCACTGTTACCGGGAGACACAGAGGGGCAATTTGAACGATCCTGATCTGGAAGTCAGAACCCTAGGTTCTGTTAAAGCAGACCAACGAGAGAGAGAGAGAGAGAGAGAGAGAGAGAGAGAGAGAGAGAGAGAGAGAGGAGCCCTCCTAGGGCTCTGGCAGGGGTTGAATGGGCTGAAGTAGGTGGAGGATGGCTACAGGGTCTTGTATACAGGAAGTACTCAATAAACCGTGGTCCTGCTCTGCTGGGGTGATGCTAAGTACCTTCCTTTTCTTGGGCCACGGAGTCTGCAAACTAAAGAAACGGGGTAAACGTCCTGACAGCTCCCTGTCTGCAGAATTTGGTGGGGTTTGTACATGTGGGAGGGGCCTGGCCTATCTGGACCGCAGGGTATTCCCTGGGTGAGGAGGGTACATGCTTTGTCCTCCCAACCCCGGGCCGTAGCCTGTCTGACCCGTCTCTAATGCTGGGCACCACGGTCCCAGGTGCCCGGCTGATGTGCCAGAGGATGGCTGGGCCTCGGTGGGGTCCTGGCATTTATTGGACAGTCACCTTAGTGTGTTGGGGAGAGGACCCTGCCAGATTAACAGAACTGCCTGGGACCTTCGGCTCTAAAGTCCACAAAAACATCCTTAGTCTTAGAACGAGTAACAAGGACTTGACTTCTTCCCAGCCTCCCACCCGGGCCTGTCCCTGCTCCCCACCACCGGAGTGTCTCCAGGTTCTCGAGGTGTTTCAGGTCTTAACCCCAAGCCCAAAAACACAGGGGCTGAGAGCTATACAGGCTCGGATGGACTTGGGTTGGAATCCCACGCGTGATCTGGAGCGAGGTCCCTCTCCGAACCTGCCTCCCCATCTGGAAAGTGGGGTTGAACGATATCAGTGGTGTCTCCTTGAGGATTGCATGAAGGAGGGCACAAGACTGCTTAGCACGGGCCCGACCCGCAGCTTATGCTCAATGTAGGCTGGTCACGGTCATCATCGAATTACTATCTTTGAAATTATTACTATTATTGTTAGCAACAGGGTGAATTCCTAATGAGAATAGTGAAACTGAGAGCAAAGCAGGGGCTGAGGTAGGTATTCAGCTCATCACGGGTCTCTGAAGACCAGCAGAGGCAGCAGGGAGAGCAGCAAACCCAGGTTCTCAGGCTGGCTGGGCTTGCGGAAGCGCAGAGCAGAGGTGGGACTGAGGAATTTCCCAGATGCCTCCCCCAGCTCCGGGGGGGCTGACACCCCACCCGTCCTCCTGGCGGCCCCAGGCAGGGCTCCTTGGGGCTTGAGGCACAAGCTCTGGAAGGACGGGCTTCTAGGGCTTCTAAGTCAGCCGCAGCCCCTGGCCACACCTCCAATCCTCCCCCGACAAGGACCTTGCAGCGTGGACCTGGAGGTTTCCGCGACGCGTAAGGAAGAACTTTGAGGCTGCCCAGGAAGTGGAACGCCGAGGGAAGTCACACATCTCCCCAGGACCGATGCCGCTGCTAGGATCTGTGGCCGGCTTTGTTCTAAGTGCTTTATGAGAGTTGAGCAATCTGCTCTTCGACACGGCCTCATCCTTACGTGCTTTCCTTACCCCTGTTCTATGGAGGAGCAACTCGGGCTTAAAGATGCTTGTCCCGGGTCACCCAGCTGCTTTGCCTAAGCCCCAGCTCTCGCCCATCACCACCACGCCAGAGACACAACTTACCGTCAGGCTGCCGCCCCTCTGCCAGCCCCCGGGTCCGCGGTGCTGTGCTCAGACCCTCGTGCTAGCGGTGCGGCCTCACTGCACACTGGTGCCTGCTGCCCCTCAGAGGCGTCCACGAGACTAATGACAAACCTCCCTCAAGTTTACGGCTGGTTCCCAGAGTCGAGGCACCGCAGCCGGGACCGATCTCCTATGGAACGTGGGCTCAGCCTCCTCCGCCTCCCGAGGCTAATTACCTGCCTTGTCCCACAGAGCTTAAGGACAGTAGCAGTGCCTGCCTTGTACGACCTGACCCAGCGCCTGGCACACGGCTGGCGTTCTCAGCTCCGCCCAGTGACAGCGAAGCCAGGTCAGCCGCAGCACGTCTCCACCCAAGGATGGCCACAGACCACGCTCCAGAAGTGACATCCAAGTCTCCAGGGCAACACAATTCACAACTCGTTAGCCGTCTGTGACCTTTGGACTTTCTTGTGGTCATTCAACGCAAGACTCGGGTCCTGAAGACATTCACTGTTTTTATTTTGATTGATTAAAACACATTTGTTTTAGCCACATCCAGCTCCCTCCGTGTGAAGCAGGAGTCTCTTCGGACAACTGAGGGAAACAGAAAGGATTCACCCGTGAGCCGACAGCCAGCATCCCAGAGCTGGAGCTCCAAACAAGACACGCGGATGGCCCTCTCTCCCTCCCCTCCCCACCTCTCCTCGCTCCCCTTCCCTCCCTCCCCTTCCCCTCCCCTTCCCTTCCCTTCTGCAGGCCATTAAATGGATCAGTAACTGAAAAAAAATGTGGTCCATGGCTCAGGTAAGACCCAAGCCCAGGCAAAGCTCTGGGTTATTTGGACGGGGTGGGGCTGTTCTGTGGGCCGTGTGTGCCTTTTGTTCTGGGCTCCACAGTGTCTGCGGTGGAGGTAAGACCCTCCCTTTAAACTGAGTTTGCAGTTAGCATTAGCTTAGCTACAGAAGACTCTTCCAGAATGTCAGAATTGTGAACTCCCATAGGAAAAAAAGAGGAACAGTCAGCTTCTTAGGATGGTTCACGCGGAACAGTGTGAGAGGCTGAAGGGAACAGCGATGTCCATTCAGAGTCCCTCAGACTCCAGGGAGAAAGAACGCCTCTGCTGAGGCCGCCTTATAAACAGCCTGGCTGAGGCATAATTGACATACAAAGAACTGCACGTATTTATGTGTAACACTCGATGAATTTGAACATACGCAGACGCCCACAACCCAAGTAACAGACGTATCCAGCACCTCCCAAAGTTCCTTGTGTCCTTTGTGTTCTGTTTTGTTTTGCTGCTATTTTTATTTTGTGGAAAGAACACTCATCATGAGGTCTACCCTCTTCACAAATCTCGAAGTGTACAATGCAGGACCGTCAGCTGCAGGCGCTGCACTGCGCAGCGGATCTCCAGAGCTTGTTCATCCAGCATAGCTCAGCCTCTGTGCCCCCCGAGCAGCAACTCCGCATCTCCCCCCAGTCCCCGGAGACCACCATTGTATTCTCTGCTTCCGTGAGTTCGACTATTGTAAATGCCTTGTATAAGTGGAATCACGCGGTATTTGTCCTTCTGAAACCAGCTTATTTCACTGCCACTTTTGAAAGGTCCAGCAAGATAACAGCAACCATACCAGTAAAACAATTGAATAGTCTTGTTTGGTTTTTTAAGAAGTCTCCTGCAGGAGAACACTGAGTTTA
The DNA here is from genome assembly GCF_000956105.1 of Propithecus coquereli. Classification (NCBI taxonomy): domain Eukaryota; kingdom Metazoa; phylum Chordata; class Mammalia; order Primates; family Indriidae; genus Propithecus; species Propithecus coquereli. The sequence goes on along the minus strand of NW_012150374.1, from coordinate 1,138,822 downwards.
CCTTTTCAAAGCTCTCTCAGGGCTGCTGAAGCTCTCTCTGATCCCACCAGGCAAATGCCTTCCTTTGTGTGTCCCTGGTCCTTTGTCCTGCAATTATGGCATCTACTGCATTGCATTTTGCTGCGGCCACGTGTCTCTTTCTCTGCTAGAGCAGAGTTGAGAACAAAGGCCAGCGCCAGGCTCATAGCAGGTGCTCAATAAATGTTTCTGGGGGGGAAACCACAAATTCCATTTCTATGTTACTTTCATTCTGATGCTCAGAATGAAAACGAGCCTGGCTTTTCTGAAAGAAAATTTGGCAGTTTGGCAGCACATGCAAGAGCCTTGGAAACATGCATGCCTTTGACTGTGACTCTCTTTCTGGAAATGTACCCTGAAGCAGCAATCCTTGCTGTCCCCAGGATCTGTGTCTGAGGAGAGCCGAGGCACCATGGTTCACAGTAGAAAAGAGCTGGGCCCACCATAGTTGTCCAACAGTAGGGCCATCGGGAGGAGCAGTTATGGCTCATCCAAATGAGGACGTGCTCTGCGTGCAGCCATCGCGCACTGCGTGACAGAGGAAGGGTTAGGGACACGTGAAAATTCTCACGACACACTGTAAAGTGTCCTTATGTGTAAATGACAAAATGTAATAGGTATAGTTATTAAAATATATATATGTACATATGAAAAAGAGTAAGTTAAAATATAGCAAAGTTTTGTTATATGTTGTTTTGCTTAGTCACAGTTTCCAAGAACCTACCGATAACGTAAGTGGGGACTCTCGCTGTGTGTACGCAATGAGATGCTATTCAACCTTTAGGAAGAAGAAAATTCTGGCATTTGCAACGACACGGAAGAACCTGGAGGACATGATGCTAAGTGAATGAGCCTGGCACAGAAAGACAGATACTGCGTGATCTCGCTGAAACGTGGAATCTCTAAAAAGCTAAAACCATTAAACTCGCGAAAGAAGAGAGTAGAATGATGGTTACCAGAGGCTGGAAAAGGGGAGATATTGGTAGAGGGTACCAAGTTCCAGCCAGGAGGAATAAGTTATTGTATAGCAAGCTGACTATCGTTAATAATAATGTATATTTCCAAATTGCTAAAACAGTAGATTTCAAATGTTCTCATCACAAAAAAAATGGTTTGTGTGGTGATGGATATGTTAATTAGTTTGATTTAGTCATTCCACACTGTACATATGTATCAAAACATCACGTTGTACCCCATAAATGCATACAATTATGTATCAGCTAAAAATTTTTAAAAAAGAAAAAGGAAGCTCCCCTTCAGACGCTGACTCCTCTACAATGAGGCGACGCTGCACCTTCGATTCCGCGACTGTCCTTGCTGTTTCCTTTCTCAGGAGCCCCAGGGACAGGAAGAGTGGGTGGGGACACGCGCCTCCAGGTCTCTGTGGCGTCTGAGTATCCCGGTGAGAAGCCTCGCCCGGCGGAGGAGAGCGGGGAGGAGACAGCTTCAAAGGGGACTCGAAACCACAGACGCGTCCCCACATTCTTTTGCAGCGGTGGTTGCTGTCGTAAGAAATTTTCGAATGCTAATTTGGTGTAAGTCATGCTGGCGTACGAGGTAAAAATAGGCTTGCCCAGCTCCAGCGACTGACCAATTAGTCCAGACAGACAGGAGGCGGGCGTGCGAGAGCAGCATGCAGAGGGACTTGTCGGGCCGTGAGAGCAGTGCCACAGCAACCGGACGCGCAGAGGCGTCCCCTCCCTCCGCCCGAGCCCAGGGAGCACCCGTCCTTGTGACGCTCTGCACCCCTGAACCAGGCTGCGGCTGGCTCTGAGAGGAGGGCCCCGAGGCAGTGCGGGAGCACGGCAGGGCCCTGCGAGCTCGCGGCAGAAACGCTGCCACATGCCTGTCTGGGATCTAGTGGCCTTGCATGCAGTGCCCCATGGGACTTTAAACCTCCTCTTCCCAAGAGTCCCGGAGACCCTCCCACCTGACTCTGGGGGAATGGGCAGGCAGAATCCTGGAGCCCCAGGGTTTGGGAGGCGACCTTCCCATTTGTGTCAGTTTGCCAGGGTGACTGTCCAAAGGACCACAGAGTGGGTGGCTCAAACAACAGAAATTTATTGTCTCACAATTCTGGAGGGCAGAAGTCCCAAGTCAAGGAGTGGGCAGGGCTGCTTCCTTCTCAGGCCGTGGGGCATCTGCCCGCGTCGCTCTCCTGGGCTTGTGGGCAGCTGCCCTCCGCCTGTGTCTCCTCACATGGTCTTCCCGTTCCACACGCCTGTCTCCGAGTTCCCCTTCTAAGGTCACGAGTCATACTGGATCACCCTATTGACCTCGTTTTAACCTGATCACTTCTAAAAGACCCGTCTCCAAAGAGGGCCACATTCTGAGATGCTGGGATTAGGACTTCAACGCGGGAAAGGTACGATTCAACCCATGCCATCACTCATCGAGTTTGGAGGTCAGAGCAGGGGCCAGGAAAGTGACCTAAGTGGCCCCCACCTGGGCAGGAACTGTGTGCTCCTTCAACGAGGGCAGTCTCAGCTCCAGCCAGCCAGGACTGTTAGACACGCATGCTCGCCTCCGGTGCCCCGCCCCGCCCTGCGCCCGGGAGGCCAGATTTTGTGGACTGCATCCAAGGGCACCCTTGCCCTCCGGCTGTCAGATGGTTCAGCCTGTGCTGTATAAAACGGCAGCCACCAACCACACGTGGCTATTTAAATTTAATTTTAGGCTGGGCATGGTGGCTGATGCCTGTAATCCCAGCACTGTGGGAGGCCCAGGCGGGAGAATTGTTTAAGGCCAGGAGTTTGAGACCAGCCTGAGCAACATAGCAAGATCCCCATCTCCATACAGACAAATGGAAAAATTAGCTGGGTGTGGTGGCATGGCCCTATAGTCCCAGCTATTCAGGAGGCTGATGCAGGAGGATAGCCTGAAGCCAGGAGCTCAAAGCTGCAGTGAGCTGTGTTCATGCCACTGCACTCCAGCCCAGGTGACAGAGAAAGACCCTGTCTCTATTTTATTTTATTTATTTTATTTTTCCAGACAGAGTCTGGCTCTGTTGCCTGGACTAGAGTGCCGTGGCATCAGCCTAGCGCACAGCAACCTCAAACCCCTGGGCTCAAGGGATCCTCCTGCCTCAGCCTCCTGGGTAGCTGGGACTACAGGTATGCACCACTATGCCCGTTTAATTTTTTCTATTTTTAATTGCCCAGCTAATTTCTTTCTATTTTTAGTAGAGACGGGGCCTCACTCTTGCTCAGGCTGGTCTTGAACTCCTGAGCTCAAACGATCTTCCCACCTCAGCCTCCCAGAGTGCTAGGATTATAGGCGTGAGCC
>NW_012150374.1:1107945-1135469 GCF_000956105.1 Propithecus coquereli | reverse complement strand
CCCTTTACGCTCTGTCTTCTATTACTCTGCTAGTTACTGACGGTAGTGCAGGGTAAAGTGATTGCAGTTCTCTCTCCCTCCATTTCCACCTCTTAGCTCTGCTCTTTGATCATTGCTCTCCTTCCTTTGCACATTCTGTCCCTGATGTCCTCATTTCTTCATAGCACTGTTTCAAGTATAGATTTCCCTAGTGGAGGAATATAGCATGGTCTGAAATCAAAACAAAACAGAATTGTATATTGATGCAGTTGGCCCAGACGACATAGTAAGATTTTTAAAAAGAGAACTCAAAACCTGAAAAGAAAATAAAAAAGACAAGAAAAAAACAAGCAAATGAGAAATAATGCAAAGAAGACCTAAAATCAAGGTGCAATTTGACTATTCTAAGATTTGCAACTTATTGCAGCTTTGACCACTTTACTCCATAAATATGCAAAGGAAGATTTGTATTTAGAGGAATGTTTAGTTTTACAGGGCTAAGGATATTTCCTTGGAGGATTGCAAGATTATTAAATTTTTTCACATTCCTTTTTTTTAACCTGATATAGTGCACTATGTTGAGGTTTATCAACATATCTAAATATCTAAAGATGTTTTTAAAGACTTCATATATTATGAATTAAATAAAATTTAAACTTTAAATTTTGGTTCCTCTCACACTAACTGCATTTCAAGTGCCCAGTGGCCAGAAGCAGCTAGCTGCTACAGTTTTGCATAGCGCAGATACCTGACATTTCCATCATCCTGGAAGGTCCTGTTGGACAGCCCTGGTTCGGCCAGGAGAGGCAGCGACAGGAGACGCAGAAAAGAAAGAGTCCAGGTGTCTATTCCCAGCTTCCTCCTCGCAGGCTGCTGGCTGGCTGTGACCCTGCTGGGGCCAAACCTCCATGGCGGGCCCTCTCTGCGAACTCCTCTCTCGGGCCTCCATAGCGGCTCCCTCCCTGTGCCCCTTCAGGCCTGGGCTTGGTGATAGTGTTTCCCACTGTCTTCTTTTTGGGGAGTTGCACCGTTTCTCTAGTCCTGGACCCACACTTTTATAAATACCCAAACCTCCCCACATACGTTGTCTGATAAGTCACCGTTCCTGTAACAAGACCTGCCGTGTTGGAATGCCAGCACGGTGTCCCCAGATCTCATTTTGCAAGAAAAGCTGGAAATCCAGATTTTTATATTAAATCTTGATCCCAAACCACGGCAACCCTCTCAAAAACAATTTCCAAACATTGTTTGAGAGCAAGACGAGACTCATCCACCGCCGAACATGGCCTGTGATGTGCTCCCTCTGCTCTCCTCCAATGCCAAGCAACCTGGCCATCATCCACTCTGAACACCTTGCTCAGGTCAAATCCTTCTCCCCAGTGACCCTGGGGGTGCTTACGATATCCTCTTATGATAGCTACCACGTTCCTGTTTCTACATTGCCCAGAGACAGGAAGGGTTATGGCATTCCAATCCCCAACTGTGACTTGTTCTCTCCGCCTGGCCTCAATGTAATAGTTATCCAGTGCTGTGTAACAAATTACCCCAAATGTAGTGGCTTCGAACAAAAACATTTATTATCTCACAGTTTCTGTGGCTTAGGCTTTGAGCTTTAAACAGGCCCGTGTTTCTGAGTTGTGCGATCTAGCTGGAACAACTCCTGGTTAAACCTGAAGTTGGGAAGTGATTCCAAGTGTTGCTGAAGTGTGTACTGAACACCTTGCAGGTACAGACGATGACAGAGGAGCTCCCCCAGAGGTGGCAGAAAGGATCAGACACTGGGATGTAGAGCAAAGCCTTGGCCTAGTCTGCAGGGAGCACCGATTCCAACCCAGAATTCCCAAGAAAGGCAGCCAGGCGTGGATGGAAGAAGCAGGTAGAAAAGAGTTCAGAGGGGCTGGGTTAGTGCCTGAAAGGCTGCCTTGGAAGCTGAAGCTAGAGCTACGGGAAGTGCCACACTGGAAGGGAAAAGCGGGGTTGGGTTTTGGGGAGACCTCAGCGTGTCTGTAGTGGTCCCTGCCAATGCAGAAAGGCCCTGAGTTCCATGCTGCCGGCTGGTGCTTTCCTTCCATTGGCTCATTCTTTCCTGCCCCGAGGACCTCTACCGGGTGGAGCAGGGCAGGGCGGGTCATCTTCAGCAGCCCCTCTTCCCTAGGGAGCCAGTGCACAGCCGGGCCCTGCCTCCACCATCACAGGGCCTGCAGTCCCAAGTTCAGGACCCTGCAGGGTCCAGCTGGCGACCGTCCACTTTCCCGCCAGCCTGTTGAAGGCTCTCTGTGGGGCAGGACCTGTTTTCTGTGCTCTAAGTTTCCTGTAAGGACTCTGGCGGGGAGAGGATGGGAGGCAGGGGCTGCTGCTTTGTAGCCCAGCATTCAGTGATGCTCAGGCCTGTGCCGGGTCCTGGGAAACCTGAGATGAGCAAGACATGGACCCTGACCTCCAGGAGCTCCCCAGGCACTGAAGCCTGGTGGCCCAGAGAGGGGGCCCAGTCCAGGCTGAAGCTGGAAAGACCTGAGGTTGCCTTTTGGAAGGACACCCTTCCTAGCACGCATGCTGGGATCCTCTCTCCCTCCCTCCACTCTACTGGGACATCGCCCCTCCCTTCTTTGCCCTGATTATCCAAGCCCTCGCCATCCTTCAGTTTCCGCTCAGGCTACTCCTCCTCCATGAAGCGTTCTCTGACTGCTCCAGCCCATAGAACTCTGGGGTTGCAAGAAACTTCAGATCAATACTTTCATTTTAATGCAATTTAAGGCACAATTATTATTGCTAATGTAAATATGATAATATGGATAACAGTCACTGAGCAATACTATTTTTTAAAAAGGCTAACATTTGTTGAGTACGTACTATTTGAAAGAATATGTGCTTCTTTTTCACATCAACCTAGAAGGAAGATTTTATGATGTGCTTATTTTATAGATGAGAAAATAGAGCAAAGAAGGGGGTTTCAAAAGCTCATAAGTAAATGATGGAGTTGGAAGTCTGATTCAGGGCTTTTTAGGTTCAGAGCCAAGCTCTTAACCACCTTGCTGTCACTTAGTAATTGTTCCCTGTACCTGCACCGTGTCCTGAGCGTGCTGCCCTTCCTAGTTGGCTGTAAACTATTTGCAGATACATATCAGGCCTGTGTCACCAAGCAGACAGCAGGTGCCCAATACATGCTGACTGGCTGGTTAGCTGCTGAGAGGGGACTTTGTAAACACGCTGAAGTCAGGCCAGTGGCATGACCTGCAGGGCCGGCCTCAGGGACTGCGCAATTCCAGCAGAGGGTCCCCCTCCCACACCTGCTCACGGCTATTTACCTGCAGCATCCAAAGGTCAGGGTAGTCGTGCTCAGCCATGAACTTTTCATTTCTGCCAGGATCACAGGTACTAAAGAGGCAGGGCTGTGTGTGTGTGTGTGTGTGTGTGTGTGTGTGTGTGTAGGGGAGCATGGCTGCCAGCACGCTGGGTTTGCTCCAGAGTGTCTGTTTGCTCCCAGCAGGTTTGGCCAGACTGGAGTTGACTGGGGATCTTCTCTCAAGGTCTCCGCAGGAAGTCCAGAGCCCAGGTGTGCTTTGTCATGCGGTATCTGGAGTCCTGCACCCTCAGCTGTGCACGAGCCATCCAATCTCACAGTGAGTTCTGGTCTTGCCTTTCACCACATCTGGTGGTTTCAGGTGCGTCTTAACTCTGTAACCGGACCAACCTCCCTCTAGGAGGTGGGCAGAGGCCGCTACATCCACTCCTGGGTGCCCACAGGCTCCCACACATCACGGGACACAGGGAGATGCTCAGTGAGCAGCTGGTGAGGAGGGAGTCCTATTCCTACATCCTCAGGGCAGCTCACAAGGCACAGTCCTGGCCACGGCCTCTGTGGCCCTGCCGCTGGGCTGTAGTGTGGGGCTGGGGAGGGGAGAGGGTGACCAGGAGAAAGGCTTCTACTCAGGGACAGTCCAATAGTGGGGCATTTTTAACGATTTTTAAGGTGTCGGGTTGGCACAATCAGTTGTTAAAAATATGACAAAGACCACATTAGAGGAAGCAACAAAAACACAATAGTCAATCTGGTCCATGAGATGCGTCACTGTTCTGCCTACCGTCTCCCACGACGGCACCAGAGGATCCGCACTCCTCACTCTGACCTGCTGGGAGTGGCATCGTCTCTCCCCCACTCACCGCGCTCCAGCCTCAAAGCCCCTTCCTGCTCCCGGTCACACCGAGACAGCTGCCACCCCTGGCCAGCAGAGCTGAGTGCTGACAAGTGCCCGTACCACGTGTACACATGTGCTCCGGCCGAGGTACAGGACGTTCCCATCACCTCAGAAAGTTCCTCTGTGATCCTGGCAATCAGCCCCCCAAACGTACCGTCCTAATGCAGTTGCACCTAATAATAGGACTTCAAAATACATGAGGCAAAAACTGTCAGAAATGAAAGGCAAAAAGGACAAATGCACAATCATAGTTGGAAATTTTAACACTGCTGTCTCAGTAATTGATAGAATAAATAGACAGAAAATCCGTAAGATACAAGACACTTGAAGACACTCCCAGCCAGCTCGCCTGCTGACATTTATAAGACACTACAACCAATATCAGCAGAACACACATTACATTCTTTTAAACATGTACCAGATAGACCGTATTCCGGGAATATTAAAAATAAGAAAGCCTCCATAAATCCAGATGGATTGAAATCACACAGTGTTTGCACTCTGACCACATAAAGTCAAATTAAAAAATCATTAACAAATAAATATTAGGAAAATGCCCAAACATTTAGAAACTAAAGAACACACTTCTAAAGGACCTATGAGTCAAATAAAAATGCACAAAGAAAATAAGAAAATGTATTTGAACTAAATTATACTGTAAATTCAACATGTCAAAATTTGTGTGATGCAGCTAAAGTAGGGCTTAGAAGGAAATTTATACCTTTGAATGTTTCTATTAGAAAATAAAAAAAGATTTAAGATCAATAAAACCAGCAGCCAGTTATTTGAAAAGATAAACAATATTGATAAATCTATAGTCAGACTGACGAGGAGAGAGGGAGCGGGCGGACCTCACCGGGCAGGCGTGGCGGGGGAGACACGACCACAGGTCCTACAGAAGTTGAAAGGATGAGAGGAGAACATTGCGCACAACTCCGTGTCAGTAAATTCAAAAGTGTAGAGGAAAGGACAAATTCCTTGAAAGATAAAAATTATCAAAACTCATCGAGAAAGAAATAGAAAATCTGAGTGATCTTACATCGACTAAATAAATTTCCCACAAAGAAAACTCCGAGCCCAGGTAGCTTTACTGGTGAACTTTATCAAACTTTTAAGGAAAAAAATTATATCAATCCCACGTAAACTCTTTCAGAAAATAGAGGAAGAGATACTATTTCCCAACTCATTTTGTGAGTCTGGTATAACTACAATACCAAAACTTGACTATAATATCACAAGAAGATAAAACTACAGACCAATATTTCTCATAAGCTTTTGGAGACGTTTAAAAGGATGGGGTGATGCTGTACTTATTCGTATGAAATGTCATTCAGGTTTCAGAACAATTTACAATTATGACCCTACTTCATATGCATTTATATGTATTTACATATGTGTGTATGTAGACATATATGTGTTTCTATGTGGAGACAGAGGGGAGAAGGGGAGGGAAGGATAAAAAACAGGAGGCTACATATTAAAATGTTCCCAGTGAAAGGTGAGATTTAAAGTAATTTTTTTTTGTTTTGCTTTTTGCTTATCTGTTTTTTTCTTAATTTATTTCTGAAATAAACATTGTAGGCTGCATGCACCCTTTAAAATTTTTTATAAAAGGCCGAAATTTAAAAAAAAATTTTAAAAACAAGTATCAATCCAAAACAGAGGTATGGCCAGCTCCAGTCCCTGCATGGCGTCCCAGTTGCTGTCATCAGAAGCAGTCACGGTAGCACAACAAGGTGACTATAACCAAGGATAACTTAGGGTATCAAAACAAAACAAAAAAGAAGCTGTCACAGCCAACGCACACCTCTCTGGGGACGGAGGCAACCCACGCCACTCGAGATGCTTTTCCCTTGGGTAGCTCAACAGTTGTTGACTGGACATGTCATTATCTGGGAACCCTCTCTATGCATCCCCTTCCCTGAAGAACTTGCAGAGGTTAAAGAATTGTTCAGATGTGCAAAAACCATCTCTGTCTGCATCGCACTTCCTAAGAGAGGCCTTTCCCAACGCCACAAACCAAATTGACGTGAGACCCCTCTGTGTAGTAGATACCGTCCCTGTCTGCAGCGTCCTCTCTTCCCTCCCTACCACTGGGGAATTCTGCCTTCCCCACACCTGCGGCCGAGGTGGGGCTGTCAGTCCTCATAAGCCTCCTGTTCAATCATTGGGGAGGGAGGGGTTCCTGCCCGAGGGTTATGGGGATGGCTGAGCATGCAACACCTGGCACTGGACAGATGAGGCCCGTGACTCGGAGGGGGACACCCATGCTATGCAGGGCCACACAGGGGCTGCACCCAGGACGGGAATGAATAACGAGGGACTGTGAGAGGCGGGCTTTGTAGTATTAAGAGGGTGAGGTGGCCCCTGGTTCCCAGGGGGGAATGTGATTAGCTTGCTTGAATTCCATGGGTTGGCAGGGACTGAAACCCACTGCTCGGGGAGAAGCAAGAACTGTTCCTGGTCCCTTGACAAGGAGGGTCGTTGAGCTAGGGGACCTTATCCGCGGGAGCGGAGTTGGGAGAACTCGCAGTTTGGCCACAGAAGGCCTCCCAGTTCCACCAGCTGTGAAGGCAGCACTAGTGCTGAGTCTTCGTTTCAGTTCCTACGCCACGCTCCACACCCTTCCGTTACCTCTTCCAGCAAGAGCGGCCTCCTTCAAGCTGCCTGGATATCCATCCGCCTGCTTCAAAGTGGGCACACAAGAATGGCAGGTGTGGGTGAGGACTAAACCGGGCTCTGAGGGGGAATCTATAGTGCACATGGACCACCGTGAACTATCAGCTTTAGCACGGAGAGAAAATGGGAGAAGGAGCCCCCGTTTCCAGGAGTTTCCGTGTCCCTGGAAAACCTACAGGTGACTCTGAGCACGAGGCCAGCTGGCATGCCCCACACCATGGTCCAGGGAGCCCAGCCCCATGTCGAGTAGAGCAGCACTGGGCTAAATCCAGGCTGCCCAGGGCCAGCGGTCAGCCAGGCCCGGGAGCCAAAGAGCATGCACATGGCTCAGCCCCAGAGTACAGAGAGAAGAACAAACCAGACCCCACACTCAAAAAGGCCCGCCCAAGGAGGGACAGTATTCACAGAGCATCAGTTGAAAGACCACCTGCGCATCACATAAATAAAAATAAAGGTCCCAGCAAGTTTGGTTCTTATGTCCAGTTCCATTTATGGTACCTTTTGGCCTTTTTCTTCTTTCCCCAGCAGGTCCACTGGCCTGGCCAAATACCTATATCTCACTATGGGGGTGCGGAGGGGGGAAATGTTTCCCATGCAGTTGGCCTTTTCAGATTCCTGATGCCCTAAATAAAATCTTCCTTGGCCTGGAGAATTGTCATCATTTATTTATTTGACAGATTTTCATTGACCATCTACTATATGCTAGGCTCCATACCAGGATCTGTGGGAAATCCAGGCTGGATGAGAGGATGGAAACTTGTTATTTTTTTTAAAAGTAATGAGTGAAATGAAGTGTTACATTGTATCATTTGTGTTACAGAGAGAAGGAGGGAAGAAGACAGAGGCTGAAGGAGGAGTAGGGGAGAGAGACAGAAAAATGGCCCATTTTTGTATCAACTCTCTCTAGAAAAATACACATGTTGTAAAAATTGTTGCCTCTAGTTGAGAGGTGGGCAGGGAATGAGGGTCTCCAGACTGGGGTGGCTTTTCATCGTACACTCTTTTGTATAAATCTGATTTTTAAAAAACAATCTTTAGGTGTTACCTATCTGTCTCTCCAAAAATCAAACACTTTGAGAAAAAAGAAATAAGAAGGGAAAACTCAAGTCAGGTAGAGGAGACAGAAGTGTAATCATGTAATTAGTAAGTGACTTAGTAAATGATAAAGTGTTCACGTGGCTCTTTGGGTTCTTAAGGAAGGGCATCCGACTCGGGTGGAGAAGTCAGGACAAACTTCTTGGAGGGAATGATGTCTTGACTAACTCTTAAAAGATAAGAAAAATTGAAGGCTGATGTCCTTCATATCACTTAGCTGTCAAAAAAAAAAAAAAATCTCGAGGGTCTGGGGGGGGATTTTTTATATCTCTTGTGGGGTCTCGGGGGAGCTCTAGGGTGTTGTGCGACGCTCACGGCAGAAATGGCTCATCCGCCACATTCCCCAAGGATGCCTAGTCATCAGGGGACAACAGCAGGCCAGAGTCACTGCACTAGCCCAAGCTGGGCGCAGTTAAAGTGAGTGTTTGCAGAAATCGCGTCTTCATTAGCATCTCGGCTTTTCCTTCCGATTCCAGATCTCCAGTGATGTGCGACGCTGGTTAAGGCCTCCCTGGCTTTGATTTCTAGGGGTTGTCTTTTAAGCACTTCGTTTCTGTCAGGTGAGGTGAAATTTCTAAATTCCAGCTTCACAGAGAACCGCCCCATTCTCTCCCCAGCCCCATTCTTGAGCGACCTCTCAGAACATGTGCTCTTTAAAGAGAGACGAGGTCCTCACTGACATCTCTCTTTAGAGAGCTCCATCAGAATCCTGCACTTGCCCAGTGTCCTTCCTTGGCCACTGGTAACCAAGGAAACGAGATACTATGGCAACACGGAGACGAGAGGAAGGGAGGCATCCTGGAGCTCGTCCTGGCATCCTTTCTCCTCCCTCCTGGAGTCAAGGCAGCTGCAGGACAGAGAGGACGCCTGCTGGGGCAGGGCTCTGCTCTCAGCGTCCCAGGGAGAGAGCGCCAGGACACCCACCTGGGTGGCTGAGTGGCTGACACCCAGAGCTTCCCACTCCACAGCCTGAAGTCTGGTGCCCAGGAAGGGCCCAGCCCACTCTAGGACCCATAAGACAATTCCCAAAGTGCCCATATGTAAATCTTTATGTATAAATGTTTATTCAAATGAGTGAACACGAAACAGATTGGGATCATGAATAAGCAAAGCCCTAAACATAACTGAAATTATAACATATGACAAAATTACCAAGCGTTGGCACCATCTTCCGCCGTGTTGCATTTGCCTCTCGGCTGTGCCTGCCTTTCTGCCTCCGCGGTCAGCCCTGCCTGCCCTGGTCCAGCCCTGCTCTCTGAGCCTGCAGCTTCCTGCTCGCCCCCCACCCCCCTCCCTCCCGCCTGCCTCCCCCTCCGACCGCCACCCTGGGGAGGGAGCTGCTGGAAGGAAGGCTCTCTGTGCTCTGCTGCCAAGGCTCTGCCCAGGCCAGCCACAGCTCTCCCCTCGTGGAAGCTCGTCACTCACTCCCTGTGACCTTCCCATGGACGCGCGTGGTGTGGGGCGCAGAGGACCTCCAGGTGACGCAGCCGGGGCCCTGCTTGAAGGTCAGAACGCTATGAATGGTGTAAGTGGCATCACACCACACGTAACCCAAGGGATGTGCTCAAGGGTGAGCACAGAGCTGCCTTTTTGTCACCGATCTTTTGTTTGTTGAATCTTCTTTTACATTCATGAGGTTTCTCATTTCAGTGTTAAAACCTCTGTTCTGGTTTCTCACCTCGAATCTGCCTCAGCAGGAATCACCTGTTCTCATTTCCAGCACTGACTCCCTCCTTGGAACGGTGGTTCCCACCGGTTTGCTCACACGCCTCTGCCAGTCAAAACCTACTGAGCACGGACCTCCCCTCGGCACGACAGTGCGGGTGTGTCTATAACGCACATCATCTGCTACAATACCAGTATTCTGTACAAGACAAAATATACACGAAAGTGGAAATTTAAATGGCAGGGACAACATGTTATGATTTCTTCTTCTATAACTCGAACGGGCGGTCTTGTGCACCCCATGATAGTCTACCCAGTGCCTTTAGGTGTCCTAGTGCCTCCCTTTGCTCCGCGAGCCCAGGGGTCAGGGGTCCTGCAGAACTCAGGCAGGACTGGCAGGAGGACCAGAGTGTGACCAGAGTTTCTTTGCCGGGGCTGTTTGCATTTCCTGCTGTAGCAAAGGACCGCCGGCTGAGTGGCTGAAACAACGGAAACGTATTTTCTCGCAGTGTTAGGGGCTAGAACTCCGGGATCAAGATGTCGGCAGGGCCGGTTCTTTCCGAGGCAGTGAGGGAGAACCGGTTCCCCGCCCTGTCCTAGCTGCCGGGGGCTCGCTGGCCCCTTTGGCACTCCCTGCCTCTCAGGCGCGCCGCCTCTGGCTCTGCCGTCCTCTTCGCGTGGCGCCTCCCTGCGTGTGTCTGTTCCGTTCCCAATTCCCCTTTTGTCATCAGGACACCGTCGTGTTAGATTTGGGCTCACTCTGACGATCTCTTCTTAACTGGATCATCCCGCTCCCAAATAGGGCCACACTCACAGGAACGGGCGTTAGGACTCGAACATCTTTTGGGAGACTTAATTCAACTCACAGCAAGGCTAATGGCAGAGGGACAGCAAGTGGGGTCTTTAGACGGAGGCGTGGGCATGAAGCTTCTTCGGGGTGGGCAGAGAGGGACGGCCCAGAGAGGCAGGAAAGGGACCCTTTGCCAGGGCTGCTGCCACCTGGATGGGAAACCACCAGGCCACGGGTCCACTCCCAGACACGGGGTTCTGGTCAGCCACTAGTTCTGGAAAAGTCTCCAGTCACCAAGGCAGTTTCAGGTTGTCTTTTACTCTGAGTTTCCCCAAACACCTGTAGCTGTTATTTCTAGAAGAAACTGCTAGTCTGGAAAACATGAGACATCTGCGTTTGAGACAGCGACACGGCCCGGCGGCTCCTGGGAGAGCAGGGACACACCCTCCCAGCGCCTGATGGCGAGGAAGCCACAGCGCGGTGTTTGTTTCCTAAACAGGAGCCGAACGTTTGTCACTTGTACTAGTTAATTATGACTCAAGAGAGTTGCTAACGTTGCACAGTCTGTCTGTGGTGCCTGTTTAATTTTGGTATTAAAGAGACACAGTCACTATATAGTTACCAAGTACAAGTGTTAAACCTCAATAAATAGCATTTTTAATAACAAGGTTCTGAAATGCATAGATCACATCTCCCTGTTCATTCTCTAAGAAAAACATTTTAATTATCTATTGACACATATTGCACATGGAACAACCATCTTTTTAAAAGATAAATGGGTTTATAGGCGAGTCGGGTTAATTAAAAGCCAGTGGAGTATTACAAGTGTATTTACGGGGGAATATTCACTGTAGGAGAAGAGCGGTTCTTACACAGTTGTCAGAATTCTATGAATGTATTGTTTAATAACCGCTTGGCACTTAATTACAGCGAGATGGTGCGAGCTTAAATCTAAACTGAGAGCACGTTCCAGTTAGCTTGTCTAAACGGCTTGTCCTCGGTGACAGATTTTCCGGGTCAGACCACGCCAGGGCAGGACCCGATGCTGTGCGCCACAGCTGCGCGAAGCCCGGCACCACGAGCCTGTCCCGAGCAAGCACCTGCTCTGGTCCTGGGTGCCAGGAGGGGGCACGCAGGTTCAAGTCCGCAGGTGGGGCCCATTCTGAGGAAGTCTGTCTGCGGGACGGAGTCACACCCCCACCGTGAGCTCTGTGCCAGGCGTTCGAGCCTCCACCTGCTTTTCCAGATGCATCCCTCCCTCCCCACACGGCCCTGACTCTGAAACCCAATGTGCACCTCACAAGCCCTGTCCCCTCACCACAAGGAGCGCGTATTCCAGGGTCCATGAGCTTGGTCCCGTAGGAAGGATGAACAATAAGCTGCCACCAACCTACAATGACCACGTGCATAAGCAAGAAACAAGCCCTTGTCTGAAGTCATGAAGACTTGGGGGCGTTTGTTGTGCCAGAATCACATAGCCTGTCCTGGCTCACCGCGCCCCGTGGCCCGTCCCCGAGCACGACGTGGAGCGGGCGCTGTGGGTGCTTGATGATGAATGGATGCACGAGCCAGCCACACGCCCGCTCTTCCTTCCCCTGGAGTATTCCCTGGTCCTGGGAGACCATGCTCCAGGCTCCTGGGGACTTTAAGAATCTCTCCCTTGATGGTGTGAAGACCCACCCAGGGCTCAGAAGCTTGAGTCTTGGTTTCTGCTGGGACCGAGTACAATGCATGGACCACGGTCGTTACCGTGAGCAACTTGGCTTTGTGAGGGGTTTGGGAAAGTCACAGGGAATCATGAAGCACCGAGCTAACATCGGGGTGTGTGTGTGTGTGTGTGTGTGTGTGTGTGTGTTGCCCTTCCCATCTCCCCATCATCCATTCTCCTACCTCTGGTAATGACACCCCAAATTTTCTTTGGGGGACCTGCCCTCATCCCCACTCTCAGGTCTTGTGGTTTGGCTAGCATTGGCCACACCCCCAGTTCTAAAAGCAGATGTAATTTGTCAAGGCCAAAAAGCAAGGTAATGATAGAGCCAAAACTGGAAGCAGACTCTCCCAAGCTCGGTGTAATTCCGTCATTGCGTGACTATTTTGCGAGCTCCTGCCCTGCCCCAGCGCTAGGCTCTGGGGACGTAGTGAGGAAGCCGGGCGGGGAGCGCTCCGCTCCGTCAGAGAGCGCAGAGTTCAACCTGACACTCCCTCCACGCACCCGGCCCTCCCTCTCCATCCGGAAACCACCCCATCCACCTCCTCACCACACTCTTCCCGAAAGCCTCCCCCGATGGCCTCAAACCTTGCTGACCCTCTTTTCTCTTAATCTCCCATGCCAAAGTCCCCAGCATGTGAACAGACGCCGTCAGACAAGTCACCCAAAGCAACTGTCAGCCAGGGCTGAGGCTCCATGGCCTGAAAGAGGAAGGAGCAGCAGACGCCCCCGGGCGATGCTTCCGGGTGCCCGGAATCCACTTCCCCCAGAGCCGTGTGGCCCCTGGAGGGCCCGGGGCATCGACCCGCTGTCTCCCTCTCACCCGGCTCCTGGCAGGCCCCCACGGCCACCGCACGTGTGACCAGGTCCTGACACCTGGCTCCCCACCTCCGAAGAAGAAAAACAGAGAGTCTCGGAAGTGACAGGGCCCTAAACCACTCCGTTGGAAACAAAGTCACTGGGAGCCACAGGGAGAAGGACCGGGCCACGCCGCTGATTGCATTGCCCCTGGCAACCGCACGTCCCAGCAGGTCAGTCGATACCGCCGTGCGCACTGGGATGTGGTTTCCTAAAGCTCACAAAAGAAATCTATGTTGTTCTCAGGAGCAGCCAGCCTCTCTCAAGACAGCACATGTTCCCTCCTATCCGTGGCAGCTTAAAGGACACAGACATCAAGCCCAGAAGGTGGCTAAGGCTCAGTCCCCAGACTGACAGCCGAAAAGGGAATATGGCATTTTACCTGCACGCTCACCCTCTGCCCGCCCCAGTGCCAACACCCTTCAGCCCACAGTGGCAATGGACTCCAAATCGAGACGTGATTCTTTCAGTCTCTCTCCTTTCCCATCCACCCTAGCAATAACAGCTAATGTTTATTGGGCCCTCACCACGTGCGAGACTGCTAGAAAATACTTTGTATGTATTAACTCATTTAATCCTCAGACAACCCAACCCCATGAGGTAGATACTGTTAGCATCCTCATTTTTTGGGGGGGAGGGGTGAAGGCTGAGGAATCTGAAGCACAGAGAAGTTAATTAACTTGCCCGACATCACACAGTTTGTTAGTAGTAGAAACAGGTAGGCTAGCCCATGATCATCACCACCATGCTATCCCACCCCTCCAAGATAGGGGTTTGGAACCAGATCAGTCAAAATCAAAATTTCAGTTCTAGCCCTTGCTGGCTCTGTGACTTGGACAAGCTACCCAACCTCTCTGATCCTCATTGGTAATACCGACCTGGTGACAACAATCCCTATCTTTCAGGTAATTCCAATTAGAGGATCCACCACCCTTTCTGTCCACACTGCCCATCCTGCTCTGAGCTCCAGCAGCGCCAAGGGTCCGCGCTGCTGGCGTGTGCCTCTGCACGTCTCTGCCCCCGACTGGAGTGTCCTACCCACGCCCCTGTCCGCGCAGCTCCTCTCCCTGTCGGATCCCAGCTGGACGCTGCCTTCTCCAAGAAGCCTTCCTGACTGCCTATCTTTCCAGTGTTCTCCCAGAGCCCTGCACAGCCCCACCACGGCGCTCAGCACGTTCGACTGAAGCTGTGCACGCATACGCCCGTCTCCTCCACCAGGCTGGGAGCTCTGCACGGACAATGACGGTGAGCCCGTCCCACCCACAGTGTCTAGCAAGGTGCCTGGGATAAAGATCAGTAAGTGTTTGTTGCACAAATAACTAAATGAAAATTTCTTTTTATTTATATTTATATTCTTGCTGAGTCCCTCCTGAGAGACGGCAAGTGTCCTGAAGGCAACAGCCATGTCGTCTTGTTTGTCACTGAATCCCCCACCACGCCTGGCAGAAGCACAGCTGGGACTAAGGTGAGGCAGGAGTAGGGCCTGGGGCACAAACGTCAGGAGCGACTAACTCAGCCTCGAGCAAGGCGCTGGGCACAGAAGGTCCTCCATTCATAGTATCTCATTTAAATGAATGGCTAACCCAAGAGTTGGGTTATAAATCTCTATCTGTGCCCTGGAGGAGTTCTCAGATTTCATTAGGATCCATATTCATCATCAAAGACTTACAGAGCCAGCCCAAAGTCTGCGGCTTCCTTTGGGCCCCTCTTTGGGGCCACCCCCATTGTCTGATAGTGGTTGCCGCTGGGCTCGGGACTGCTGTGCTGAGTTGGGCTGTAGGAGGGAACGGTATTAGGATAGCAGAGGCTGAGCAAGGCCCTGTTCCACGAGGACCAAGGAAATGTAATGAACAATCCATAAGGATTGGATCGAAATCAAGCAGGGAGGGAGACAAGAACATTCCAGGCAGAGAACTGGATGAAGAAAGCCAGAGAATGCCAAGTTCGTCAGGAGCCCCGAGGAAACTCCTCTGATCGGAACTCAGCCTGAGTGCCAACGAGCGCGGCCCAGGAGTACCACCCCTCACTTTGCATGAAGTCTGCAAAGTGTTGTCTCATCCGTTGTTTCATGTGATCGCTACAGCAAAGGAATTATAATTATTCCCATTTTATTGATGGGGAAACTGAGGTGGTTTGCTCATGGCACACAGCTGGCATGGTTGGGTTTGAAGCCTTGCTTGGCTACTTTGGCGTCCCCACCCCCACAGCTTGGGGGTGGCGTCCATTGCCCAAATCCCCCAAGCCTGGTGTCATCTTCTACCTCCCGTGGAGAGTTCCGTGGTCCAGAGTTTCCTGTAACCTGGATTTCAGATTCTTTTTCAAGAGTGGCTGTGAAACACGGGATTTCAATCTTTCTCTCAAGCAACTGGACAGAAGTCTGCGGGGACCAGGAGGAAAGTGGCCTGTTCGTTACTCTGGCTTCTCGTCCAGCCCCGCGAAACAGGAATGGAATAACTCAGGCCTCAAAGGCAGGGCTTTGGCTTAAGCGAAAACAGCGTTTCAAAGACTCTCCGGCAAACAATGCGGACAGCATGTCACTGCTCTCTGATGTGTCATCCAGACCACGCTTCACTCAGTGAGGGAGGACTGCGCCTGCCGCCTTTGTCCGTGTGGACGGGAAGAACAAAACAGCATGGATTAGCTAAGCCCCCGCTGGTGGCGAGATGGGGACCTGAAATTCAGCTCCAAGGACTCCTTGGCTCTGGGGGTCAAGAAGTTAGCAGTGTCCGGAGCCAGCCCTGCACGGTGCCCGTCGCTGACAGCTGGCCGCGTGACCCAGATGGGCTGCGGGAGGTCACAGCAGGAGCGTTTCCATTTTAACCCCATTGTTTAGCCAAATGAAGCCAAGATGTTCCTGCTCCCCGCTGGAGAAGTCTGCCCGGCTTCAATAATTTCTGAGTGCCGACAGATAATTCAGAGATATTGGATATTTCACCACCTGGGGACTGCCCTTCACTACCGCGGCAATCAGTTACTGCCCGACAACCAGGGGCCGTGCAGAGGCCCCCGGCCCCCTCACGCCTTTACGATCGGGCTCCAGCGTCTTGGAAAATATTGCTTGAATTTATTTATATAATCACGTTAGGAAGGCGGTGAGTTATTGTGAAGTCAGCATTCTTCCATCTTCCTTCCCGCTAATCCTTTGTTTGAGATTCTGCTCGAAGGAGTCCGATTACTAATGCAATTACACACTACCTGGTAAAGGATAATCCAAAAAAAATTAAACCACTTCACATACTGCATTTTTCACTCGGAGCCACCCTTCTCCTAAAACTGAGTGCCGACATAAATCAATTAGCTGCCGATTTTATGACTACCTGCACTTAAGACACATAGACTTTTGACATCGTCCTCCCAAGTAGTTAAGTCATCTTAAAGGCAAATGCACCTCTCGTTTGGGCCACCGGCCCTTCGGAAATCTCCGGGTAAAAGCAAACACTCTGATCCTGGCTGGTTCTAATGACAACAGAACACGAGGCTGCCACCAATCTGGACAAGATAGTTGTGTTTTATCCTGGTTATCAGTAAAAGTAAAAGCTTCAGACTGTCTCCTTGATGCTCACGGGTTCCTCTGTCTTCCTGCACCAGAGAATAAATGCAAAAATAAGTAAAGCAGTGCTATAGACTCTAAGAATATTCCTTTGTAGGGGCATAGGAAGCATACCATTGAGCCCATGGAGAAGCACCTACAATCTTGGGATGCCGCTTGGGTCTGCAATGAGCAACATTATAAAAATCGCCTGAACACTATTTTGGGGGTTTCAAATTTTATTTTATTGTATTTATTTTGGTTTCAAATTTTAGATCAACCTAGAAACTAACCACACAGGCTTAGCTATGGTTACGGAACAAAGTATAAATGTCATCCAACTCAACAAAATAAAAGCAAGGATACAGAGCCCTGGACGAGGTGGCAGGAGTCCCGAGGGGGCGGGTGGCGGATGACACTGTGATGGACGAAAGGAGAAAGGGAAGTTTTAGAACGTGGCCGGAGTTGCACAGATGACCGACGCAGGGTGAAATTGAAAACAGTGATTTAGTGTTTGGAGAAGAGAAGCTGGAATGTGGGGACTGCTGTAAGGAAACTAAATCTTTTGTCACAGGAGGAAGTCACAAGACTGTGTCTCAAATTGATCAGTTGAAAAATAACTGTGTAATTATATTATTTAGATACGTGGAAGGAACCACTGGAGGAACTAAAGACAGGAGCCATTACATTGGTGGCTTCGATTTACTGTGTGGTTCAAGAGGTCAAGACAGTGTTAACTCCGGGAGGCAGGCTGGGTGGTGGCTTTGGGGCAACGCGCCATTTCTTGATCTGGGTGCTGGTCACAGGAGAGTTTTCTTTATGAAAATCGTCAGGTACGTAGCTATGTGTGGCATATGTGCATTTTTCTGTTTGTAGGATATGTTTCAATTAAAGGTGTCCTCAGATGAAATTGGCCTCCTCTGGGGGAGCAGTTCTGGGAGAAACGAAGGGAGAGCCAGGGTACTGTTGTTTTTCATGATCAGCCCAGCTGACGGCTGGGTTATTTTTAGCCACATGCGTGTACTGCTTGGATGAAAATTAATTATTTTCATGCTGTGTCATACTGGACCCTTGGGTGACTTCTCACGTATGAAAAGTTTCATGGCCCCTGAAGGCAAAACTCTGAGTGATGTGTTTAAGCTTTAGGGAGATGGATATCAGCTGATTTGAGGAAGTGACTTCCTTCCTAAACATCAGAACCTCCAACAATTTGGGTAGTGAGTTCACTGTCACTGGAGGTGCTCAAATGAAAGAGATCAAGAAGGGGCCTTATCCAGGTGACCGCAGAGGCGGTATTGTCAATGCTGAGACTCCGCAGAACACTCTGGGGGCTGCACGCAGAGGGGGGCAGTCTGGGGCAGTGTGGGGCAGAGGGGAGTAACCGCCAAAGGAACTGAAGACAAATGTTCCTTCCTTAGTTCATCAAATGACTGATTCACTGAACTCACTGAGGTTCTGGTGAGGAAAACTTGTGATTTGCCCCTTATCCTGCTGTCGTTTCTGAAAACAAGTGGGCCTTCCCTAAGCACACCTCATCTTCTCTACTGTTGCGGGCATGTGTCTCTGTTCTGATTTGGGGGAAGGCAGCCAAGAAGAGCTTCCCTAGACCCAGGTCAAGGTGTGGTTTGACAGCCTCTGGGCAGAGGCAGGAACAAAACTCAACATTGACAGATTCCTCAATTATTGGATAAATTGAACGACTGCTGTCACGTATTGCTTGTTTGGCAAATCGATTTTCTGTGAATTGAGTCTTGCCAGCATCCAAACAAAGCTCAGACCCGAGGCCAGGTGTGGGACCCCCTCCCTCCGGGATTCTCTGCAGAAAATTGGAGCCAGGGAGCAAAGCCAGGCCCCTGTGGAGGCCCAGTCCCTCAGCTGGGTCCTGCCGGGCTGCCCATGAGCTCGGCTGGAGGCTTTGAGCCTGGATGTCACCTCCCTGCAGCCCGGGGGGTTCTTCACTCAGCCTGGTGGTTGTCTTGGAGACCGAGAGCTCCGGCAAGAACTGAGGTGCTTCCAGCCTCCCTGGGCTTCCCTAGGGAAAAAGGAAGCTTTCCTCAAGTGGCAAGTCTTGTTACCCAAACAGTAGCACAAAGAACAGCATTTGCCAGATAAATTCATCTTGAGAAAGTTGTTTGAGGACAGCCGGGCTCTCAGCCCATCGCCCGCCAGCCCCACCTCCACCTTGGCCCCAGCAGCAGTGAGCAGCAAGTTAGGAGCGGACGCCTGTTCTCCTCCCCTGTTCTCAGCTCAGTTCTGAAATCAAACCCCTGGATTCAGATCCTGACTCCTTACATGCTGAATCTGTCACCTGTGTGAATGATTCACTCCACTAAGCCTCAGTTTCCTTATCTGTGAAACAGGGATTTTTTTTTTAAAGTACCCCATTTAGAGAGTAGCGAGGCTTCATTGGGATCGTGCATAACACAAAGCACTTGGGACAGTACCTGACCCAGAGAAGCAGTAAACACTCTACCATTACTATTTTCTTTGCAGAGACCCCCTGCCAGTGCAAACAGGAGCTGCTGGCTAAGGCACGAGCTGGAGCTGTGAGGCCAGCCCCCCTCCCCGCCCCAGAGCCTCCGGGTGCAGATGAGAAGCCTGCGCAGTCAAGGGGCTGGTTGTTTTCTTGGCTGGTCCTGATGACTTATTATACCAGCCCCTGGCAAGGGAGTAAAAAGGAAGAAGATAAAAAATCATAGCATCGATTTTTCCAGCACGTGAAACCAGCAATATTATCTCCAGATCCATCCTTTTTTGAAATTAAATTAAATAAAGTTTAGCTCAGTTTGTCAATTTGCTGAAAACCATCTCCCTCCAACTTTCTCCTTGGCGGTGATGGGGCTCGTGGAGGATGTATTCCTAGGGAAGCATTATTGCATCAGGAGAAGAGAGGGCTTGTGATGATGTTCCAGAATTTTAAGAGCTTTTCAACCCAATGAGGTGTCAATTTGCAAGTACATTTTCCATAAGCATTAGGTAGGCATTTTAACAAACGCGCCAGGGCGAGGAGGCCTCCAGGAGGGAGTTCCAGCTGCAGAACTATGCTCTTATTCACGAACACAGTCCCTAAGGTGGCAGAAATGTCTCCCTGCCTCACAGAAACACTTCTGGAAACCAGAAACATATTCCTCTTTTACTTCAATTATGAGATTTTTCTTTCTTTCAAAAACAATAAATGTGCCGGTTATTTCAGGGGAGAAAACATAATCTTGAGGCTGCCTCAAGGAGAGGTGTTTTCCAAGCCCAAACTCGCCCAGGTGAGGGGCTAATAAAGCCTCCAGAGGGGCCAGGCAGGGGCGCAGGAGTAATAAGTGGGCTGTCAGTCATCCCAGCCAGCCGGAACCGGCCACGTGGGCTGGGGAGATTACACCGGCTAACTGGCTGGAGCGGGGAGGGCCGATCAGTGCTGGTGCTACACCCCTGCTCCGCTGTGAGGAAGGCGCGGTCGTCATGTCCGCACTGCCTGGACCTCAGCCTGTCCCTAAGACCGATCACCGAAAAGCCGGGACCACGGTGTCCGGGAAGAGGTAAAGATGGCCGAGGGACTAGTCTTTTCTCAAACGCCATGGCCCCAAGGACTTGAGCCGTTCCAGGTGACCTGAGTTGCTCAGCGGCTTGGTCCTAGGTTCGGTGAGATGTCCAGAGTGGCTTCAACAGGGCCAGCGCCTCAATTCAGTCTTCCAAAATTGGGTTCCCATGTATTCTTCAATGCCCGAATTCAGTGTCCCCGCCTATGTGAAGACGTCCTCAGCCTTTCTGAGACGGAATTAGCCGGGGTTCCCTGCCTGCTCCCCGGACATTTCACGCACACCTCAGTGAACACACTCCAGCAGCCAGGGCAGTGGCTGCCTGTGTCCGTCCGGCCTCTCGGACGGGGCCTGGCACAAAGGAGGGGTAGCCCAGAGACGCCGGCCGACTGCACGAAGAAAGGGATCCCAGAGAAACCGCTCCAAGGGATGGAGTCAAAAGTTCTGGCTAGAGTTCATTACGGAGTGGTTTGCAGTTGGGGAGATTTAGGGGAGTCTAAAGTACTGTTTGAGCGAATCGCGGCACGTCCATTCAAGAGGCTGTCGGCAGTCATTAGCGAAGATGCAGCGGGTGTCTGTTCACTGCTTTGAAAAGATGTTTGGGGCATGTGGTTAGGTGAGAAAAAACAGTTTGTATTACATGAGTCTGTCTGTATCGGGGGGAAGAGTTTCTCTCTCTCACACACACACGCACGCACACATGCACGCGCACATACACACACACGCACACATGCACACGCGCACACACACACAGACACTTGGGCTGTATCAATCAGGAGCTACAGCGGAAGTGTTGGAATTCTGAAGAACACTGACGGAGTGATATTTGTCCAGAAGAGGGTCACTGAAACGGACGAGGGTCCAAACCTCATCATCTGAATAAGGATTGAAAGAACTGAGGGTTCTCCCAACAGGGATAAGAAGACGGAGACTCGGGCTGGAGGGTGCAGGGCCGTGACGACACTCCCAGCGGTGGCTGGTGCTCCGGGAGAGGGGTGCAGGGACGCCGCACAAGCAGGTGCCCTTCGAACCTGGCTCTGAGCTTCAGGGCCGAAGGCAGCGTCTCCCCACCGTTGGCTACTGGCCTACCCACTTCACTGTTTTGGCATTTCTTTGTGCCTCTGTGTGACTGTTTACTTAATATTTTTCCTTTAAATTGTCTTGTCTTATTTAAAAAAGGTAATATTGTTTCACTAATTATACGGAAAGGCCAGAATTGTCTGCCACAAACGGAAGAAGGCAATCCCCAAAATGCATTTTTAATGGTCCCAAAGTTGTTCAATTTCAGGTAAACGTTGGTGGCGGGAAGCGCTGCACCTAAGAGCTGGCTCCTCTTCACTACAAAGGAGAGATCGGCAAGTATTATAAAGGCATGAGAGACACGCCAAGCCCCCGAAACCCTGTCCTGGCCGGAGAAGCTTAAGAGGGGACCAGCCTGTTTTCCCACCACGGGATGCAGTGTGTCACAGCGCAACCCCTGGGGGGCAGGAAGGAGCAAGGACAGGCTTCCGGGACCCGGGAGAGGGCGGCAGGAGGGCCTGGGCTCCCCGCAGCCATAGAGAGGGCGGTGGTGGACACAGAGGGACAGGCGGGCACCGTGGCCCAGGTGTGTCCAGGAGCAAAGCACACATGGAATGTAGACAGGTAGGTGGAGGGTGATTTCTCATTGTAACCTTGTCATAAG
The DNA here is from genome assembly GCF_000956105.1 of Propithecus coquereli. NCBI lineage: Eukaryota > Metazoa > Chordata > Mammalia > Primates > Indriidae > Propithecus > Propithecus coquereli. The sequence goes on along the minus strand of NW_012150374.1, from coordinate 1,113,759 downwards.
TTTCGATTTCTGTGCTTTGACAATATATCACCTATTCAAACCAAAAGCCATCTCGTCATGCGTACACACACACAACCCCTCGGACAGCCTTATTTGGAGCAGCCTTGGAGACGAGCGGCCTGGAGTCAGATCACAGCCCTCCTGCTTCCCAACAGCGTGGTCTCGAGTAAGCGTCTCGACCTTCCGAACCCTCGGCGTCCCCATCTGTGTAACCGCGCTGGGTTGCAGGACGCACTGACACGGTGATCAACGCACGGCCCACGCCCTTCACAGCATTCAGCGACTCACGTTACCTGTCTCTGTGATTCTTTGCTTATTTTAAGCACAAGGTCTAAGTGTATCTGTCTCTGTCTCACCCTTGTTCCCTTCAGGTCTAAAATAAAACGGAAGCATATTTTGTGTCATTTATTATGTGTCGTTAATAGGCTGCTCTTTTCCCTGCTCTTAATTTTACAAGCTAACAAGGAGAATGTTCCCATTTCCAGAAACAAAGAAGCGGGCTACATTAAACTTCTTGGGGCTTCCAGGTGATGTCAGGAGTGTAGGCCTGTGACTTTTGATGGCAAAATCGTTCCCCGGCCCTGGTTCAGACTCTGAGTCTACTCATGCGTGAGTACTCAAAGACACACGCGTGTGCACACACATACGTGTGCACACACACACACATCACAGGAAGTGCACTGGCAAGAACAGAGCACCCTCCAGACAACAATGGCAGGTGAAGTGCCCGGAGAGATTGACATGTTTCTGTTGAGTTTCGTTTCTTTGAATATTGCTGCGGCAACTCTTTACGGACGTCACTAAATCTCGGTTTAACCGCTGCTGTTGCCCGGGGAGGGCACGAGGACAGGAGAAATGAGCTGGGGCAGCTCCTGAGGTGTCCATCACACGGCTCCAAAGACACCACGTGTTTGCTTTGAGGCTGCAGACACGTGTCAGTCCCAGCACCCTCCGCCCTCCGTCATCCAGGGCTGCTTTCTAAAGACAGACAGAAGGTTCCTGCAGGATACTTGCTCTTCACTCATTAGCGGTGATCAGCAAACCCTGTGGTGTTCATTAAAATGCTTCTCTGCTGCACAGCAACAACATTTTTCCCTTTGAAAGCCAACTTTAGCTGCTGCGAGGTCAAAGAAATATATAACAATTATGAAGAAGGTAATCTCCACTGTATTTTTTTACTTTGAGTACATCCTGGGGGTGAGTAAGCAGTTGTGATTTATTTCCAGGCACACCCACGAGCCGCATTTGAATAATATTTGCTGGGGCTGTGCTCAGCTCCACAGGGGGCCATGCAAATACCAAGCAGGGTAAACAGCCAAAAAGTGACAACCCTCTACACAGAGGAGCCAGTGACTTCTGACCCTGCCCGGGCTTGGTTTGATGACTTTCATATCCTTGAAGTTATTTAAAAGAAGATGAAATATGACAGGTGCTTGGGTTGGCAAAAGCAGCCAGTTGATTGCATTCTGAGCTGCCAGTGGGGACCCTCTCCGAACGTCGTCAGCACATTTGGAAGCGTTCGGTTCCCTGCTGTCCTCTGCACGGCAAACCTGGCACGCACACAGGTGGAACAGGACATCTGCTTCTACTGGCCAGCTTCTCTTTCAGGTATTTCTCCACCCCCCAATCTCAGGCCATGGGGTTCAGACGGGGCTGGCTGCCCCCACTCCTCAGCATCCAGGGATAGGCACGTGGTGGCCAAGTCTAGCCAATCCGAGCACCCCATTTCCTGGCCACAGTGACAGCTCCCGAGATAGGCACGTGACCTACAGTGGGCCAATGAGAGCCTTTTCTTGGGCTTGTGAAGGAACTATGTTCTCTTCTTTTGCTATGGACAATGTAGCATGATGTTAACCTGGAGCCACCATGTGGGGAGACCGAGCATTGTGGGAGAATCCAACGTACCAACAGCAGAGATGAGCAATGAAAACAGAACTCGGAGGACATTGTTTGACAACTGGATGCAGCCATGCCTGAAGCTCCTCTTAGAATTTTTAGTTGAACTGAGATAACAAATTCCTTTGGATTCAGACATACTGACTTGGGTCTCTGTCACAATCAAAAGGTGCCTGACTGGCCGGGAGCGGTGGCTCATGCCTGTAATCCCAGCCCTCCGGGAGGCTGAGGCAGGCGGATTGTTTGAGCTCAGGAGTTCAAAACCAGCCTGAGCAAGAGCGAGACCCCGTCTCTACTAAAATTAGAAAAATTAGCCGGGCATGGTGGCGCATGCCTGTAGTCCCAGCTACTTGGGAGGCTGAGGCAGTAGGATTGCTTGAGCCCAGGAGTTTGAGGTTGCTGTGAGCTAGGCTGACGCCACGGCACTCTAGCCCGGGCAACAGAGCAAGACTCTGTCTCAAAAAAATAAAAAATAAAAAAAGGTGTCTGACTAATGAAGACAGCTTTTTACTATAACTTGAGGAGCACAGAGAATATTCCCTGCTCCCTAAAACCAAATCATACCTCAGAGTTTGCCATTCACTTGCTGTTTCTCCTGAAAATTGTTTAAAATAATACTTGCACATGAGTTCTTATCTGTCTGCTTCTTGTGACCCCAAACTAAGACATGAGGATTAAATGAAATAATGCATGGAGAGTATTTTCCACATTATATATGCTTAATGAATGTTAAATAGTATTGTTGTTGCTGTGTTGGTAGAAGAGCCTGAAGCAGAATATAATTTCCTAACATCCGATCCAGTACTCTTGCAACCACGCCAGTGTTTCCTTAGATATGGAAGATCTACCACAGTAGATCAACAAAATGATTTTAATTATTAGGAATTTTAAAATTTTCCAAGTTGTGTAGTTATGGCAAGTAAATGCTGTTTCCTGTGTATGACAGTGATCATAAAGTTTCTTCTTAAATGTCTTTAGGTTCTAAATATGAGTCAATTTTTTAAAAAGCAAGTAAAGAGTATCCCAAGCTTTAAGAACATACGGCAAGATTGGGGAGGTGGTACACCAACAGAAAACTTCACCACCCCACACCATCCACCAGCCCAAACCTTCCGTGCTGGGGGTTACAGGCACAGCCAAGGTCTTAGAGGACCCTGGCGGAAGCGCGCAGTGGGCCAGAGCTCCCGCCACACCTGTCATCATGCATCACGTTCTGCCGCCTGGCTCTGCAGGCACTGGGGGAGAGAGGAGAGGATCAACGGGCTGGCAAGAGATATGTGGCACCCGCAGGAGCTGGGAGGAAGGATAATTTGGGTGCCTCCTCTCGAGAGGAAGACGAGTAAGAACAGTCAGTGAGCAACCGGAGCCCAGAGGCCCTTCCAGGTGGGGAGGAGATGCCGCGGTGCAAGGCTGGCCCCAGGGACCTCAGTGAACGAGGCTGCTCTTCCTTCCCACCTCTCTCCAGCCCTGCTCGCGTAGACACGGGCACATTCCAGAGCCAGTCGAATTCAAGTTCCGGTGCTCCCACCACCTAACTGTGTGACTTTAGGCCAGCCACACGACGTCTCTGAACCTCTGTTACCCCACCTGTAAAATGAGGAGAGTGATTTCCATGCTATAGTAGGCTGAGCAGCAGCATAGATAGAGTCATTTGCAGAGCCCTCAGCACAGGTCACAGCATGGGACGGGTCTTTAGATGGTCCACGTTCTTCTCTCCTGCCCTAACTGGGACAGAAAGCCCAGTATCACCCACAGCTCACCAACAGGTAGGGTGCAAGGATCGGCTTCCTCCTCTGTATCCGCTTGGACCTTTGGCCCAGCCTCAAGCTTCCTTGCAAGGAAATACACCATGCCCCTTATATAAGATGTTGCTGGAGCCCCACCCAAATCCCCCTCACGGGACCAGTTATAAACCACGTACACTGCAAGTTGGGGCTGCTCGGGGCTCATAGCTGTAAGCTTCTCTGGAGAATTCCCTTGACTGATGGAAACCACCTTGCCTGGAGGAGCCTGCAGCGTCAGACTCACCCACACCTGTGGCCTGCAGTGGCCTTGCAGGCAGAGACCGGCACCGGGGTCCGAAAGCTGGTCGGTCACCTTGCTTCAGGACGATACAACTGTCTGGGGCCAGTCACATTGCGGGGCCTCCTGCAGGGATCAAGCTGAGGGCTGATGTCAGCTGGAACCACATCTTTTCTTCACCTGCCCCATCCTTCCTTCCTCATTCCCTTACGAGTTTCTTCTGGGCGCACTTCCCCCAGAAATCACCTGCACAAGAATTCCCATCCCAGGCTCTGAGTTTTGGGAACCTGAGCAAAGATACTCTTGTGCACTAAACGAGACGTTTTCAGCAGAAGGAAGGAGAGGCCGGGTCTCCTAAGCGAAGGTCGTATGGTAGAGGTTATTAAAAGGTGAAGGGGGCTGGTTTTCCCCGTCACACGCTGCTGAGGAGTCAACCTCTGGAAAGGCAGGACTCTGGACAGCTCCAGGGACATGGGCAACAAGGAGAGTCCTTCTCCACAGGGCTCTGGCCCTAGCAGAGCTCAGCTCCGACCGTCTAGAGCCCGCAGGATAAATGGCAAATGTTTTGCTGTGGCCAATAAGGCCTTGAGATCCACCCCTGCCTACCTCTCCAGACCCCCTTCACATCACCGTCTCCCTTGCACCCCCAGCCACACCAGCCTATGACCCCGCATAACGCCGTGTTTTTCTAGCCCGGGGGGTTTCCTACCCCTTCTTCCGGAGCACACTTCCCCGGTTCTTCCCACGACTAGCTCTCATTTGGGACTTAGCTTAGATGACCCTTCTCCAAGAAGTCTTCCCTCATCTCCTGGTCTTTCTTGACCACATTTTCCTGCTTTAGTTCCTTGATAGCAGTTATCGTCGGAAATTATCTGTGATTTGCGCGCTTGTTGGTTGCCTAGACTGATGCGAATCTCTAGCCTGGCCGCCGTGCTCACTGCGGCAGCTTTGCTCCGCGGGTGCTGCTTCCTCCTCCCCGACGGGACTGTGATGGTCCCTTTGGGCTTTGCGTGCTGGAACCTCACTCTGGTCCCTGTAGCCGGTCTCCCCTCGATATCTTTAATGATCCCCTCTCCGGCGAGAGGGGAAGCACTGAAACTCTCGTCGGCTGACTCTGACCAGCCAAACATGGGATGTTTGCACTTCTGTTTCCTTTGCAATCACGTTCGCACGCATCATTTCCCCTAGTCCTCAGCCCCCCTGTGGAATAGCGGGACAGAAACGCACCCCACTGGGGTGCTGCGCTAGAAGGCGGGAGTTTCCGTCTTCCTAAGACTGGAGCCAACACGTAGGAAGCGGAGTGAAGTGATGCGGAGACGGTGCCCCGAGGATGTCGTGTGGGCCCCCCGGTCCTTAAGCCAGCTCTGCCACAGACTATTCAGACATATGCATGCCCCCCAAATATATATTAATATATATATTTAAATTATGTCAGTTTGAGTTGAGTTTCCGTCACTTTCAACTTGATAAGCCCAAAATGAAGTCCCTGGCAACCTAATATTTGGGGGCCCTACTTCCAGTGATACTCAGAATTTTAGGAGCTTTTGATTCTGCCCCTAAGCTGCAGTGTGGGGCATCAGCCAGGTACGCACATGCTCGGGTGGGAGACGGGCAGGCCCTGGAGACAGAGTCTGAGTGCAAACCTGCTTCTTCCACACATTAGCAGCGTGACCTTGAGAAACGAACTTAGCCTCTCTGACTTCAGTTTCTGTATCAGGCTGGGAAGGGCTACGCTGTCATAACAAACGGTCCCAGAACCCCTGCAGCAATGCACTGACTTTCTCACTCACGCTCTGTGTCCGTCATGGGCTGTCTCGGGGTTCTGCTACTTGTCCCTCTTCCCCTGGGGACCCAGAGTGACACAGTACTTGACACATGGAGCATTGCCAGTCTCTG
>NW_012150374.1:1104240-1107895 GCF_000956105.1 Propithecus coquereli | reverse complement strand
AATATATATTTAAATTATGTCAGTTTGAGTTGAGTTTCCATCACTTTCAACTTGATAAGCCCAAAATGAAGTCTCTGGCAACCTAATATTTGGGGGCCCTACTTCCAGTGATACTCAGAATTTTAGAAGCTTTTGATTCTGCCCCTAAGCTGCAGTGTGGAGCATCAGCCAGGTACGCACATGCTCGGGTGGGAGACGGGCAGGCCCTGGAGACAGAGTCTGAGTGCAAACCTGGTTCTTCCACACATTAGCAGCGTGACCTTGAGAAACGAACTTAGCCTCTCTGACTTCAGTTTCTGTATCAGCCTGGGAAGGGCTACGCTGTCATAACAAACGGTCCCAGAACCCCTGCAGCAATGCACTGACTTTCTCACTCACGCCCTGTGTCTGTCATGGGCTGTCTCGGGGTTCTGCTACTTGTCCCTCTTCCCCTGGGGACCCAGAGTGACACAGTACTTGACACACGGAGCATTGCCAGTCTCTGTGACAGACGCTGGCTCTTAAAGCCTCCACCTGGAAAGGACACTGCCACTGTGCTCCCATCTCACTGGTCAAGGCAGTCACACGGCCCTGCCTAACTTCACAGCGGGCAGGAAACCGTAAACTCATCATATGCTTAGAAACACAAACATCACCAACGACTCCCACAGTCCCTTCATGTGATATGTGGACAGTAACTGTACCTATGCTATGCGTTTGTTCTAAGAATTAGATGAGCTAATCGCATAAAGTCCTTAGAACAGTGTCTGACACACGCTAAGTACTCAGTAACTGTTACCTATAGTCGTCACTGTGCCCCTGGGTGTCACACCCACCACGCACATCCTGCGCAAGAAGAGGCTGGCACCACTGCAGCCGCGTAACCTGCCCACCGAAGAACTGGAAAAAGTATGTGCGCATCGCATCTTACCACCAGACACAGGCACCGGGAGGCGCAAAGGGCAGATCATAACTTGATTACAAACCGCAGGACAGGTTTGTAACAAGCCACCGCCAGCACTCAGACCCTCCCAGTCTAGAGTACAGGAGCGGATTTGCTCCCTGCAAATGAGGACCACGCTGTCTCTGCTCCTGAACCCACCGGAATGAGACCCAGCGCTGCAGTCGGAGACAGGGCCGAGCAAACATTGCAATTGTCTCCAGCAAACACTTCCTCAGCTTAGGGGTAGAAACACGTGATAAAGGAAACTTTTTTAAATCCCCAGGTGGAGCTTTAAAATCACATTATCTCTAGGGATTTATCCTCAGGACACGCCCTCGAAGATGTACGTTCAAAGGTGTTCATCACAGCGTCGTCTGACAGCAAAAAGCTGGGATGGCCACCAAAGCTATGTGGTTAAATATGGCACAGTGAACACGTTAAAAAGAAATAGACTCAAACGGAAAAATCTAAGAGAATCAGAAATGAACGATAGCATTTAAAAGAATTAGAATTAATAGTACCTCCATTAAAATAAATCAAATAGCTCAACATGTACTAATAGGTAGACATCTGTCCAATGCTAAGGGGAAGGGCAGGATGCGGAGCTGTCTTACGCCCCATTTGCAGACTGTAGAGACCACCAGGGGTTATTAACAGCAGTTTCCCTGGGGAATGAAATTCCAAGGGGGCTGGGCAAGGGAAGAGACTGTATATTCTCATGACGAGGGAAGGAGAGAGAGGTTTGTAGTTTTCCTGATTTACTTTCTTATGGCATCTAAATTGTTTTTATCATATGTTGGTGTTACATTTATATTTAGAGCTATTTTAAAGTTTTAAGAAATAATCATTATTTTGACCACGCAGGAGCAGTAGTTACCATCTCCAGAGAGTCCTGGCAACATTTACTGGAGTTGGGGACTGGACTTGTCAAGCATCTCCCCAGGGTGGGAGAGGCCCCCCTGCCCCCTGCCGAGAGCGGCTCCACCCTGGGTGCAGGGAGGTCCCCCGCGGGGAGAGGCACCCAGAGGCCGAGTGTGTGAGCATGTGAGGCGGACTGTACCTAAGCCACTGTGTCAGGGTGCGTGACCACACGTGACCAGCTCTTCCCTGCTCAGGGACTATAGGAACACTGGCCACCCAGAAATCTGGGCTCCATGGGGCAGCGGTTGCCCCTGGGGTTGGGGCAAATTCATCAAAGCGTCCCCACAGGGGTACATTTCTGGCCTGCCCACCTTGCAGGGGTGTTTTAAGGACCAAAGGGGGCAAGATGTATGAACGTGAATTGGAAAGGAAATAGAAACTAAGTACTGCCAACAGCACCCTACTTTTACAGAGAGGGAAGATGAGGCAGGGTAGGGAAGAAACACACCCTAGTTCTCACAGCTTGTAAGTCAGGGGGTCGGATTCAAAGGAGACTGTCTGGCCCCAGGCCTGAACTCTGAAGCCACGCAGTGTACTGATTTGTTCCTTCTCCAGAATGCCCCTGTGGGCAGGGGCCTTGTCTGGGACATTCCGAAGTCCATCCCAGCCGCAGGGCTCCCATGGGATCCGCCGAGGACTCACCGCAACTGCGTGGCCGCCCGGCTTCCCCCGCCCAAGCCCGCAGCCCGCCCCCAGGTGTTTCTCCCGAGGGCTGTTCTCAACCAGCTTCTGCGCACAGATTTCTCTCGCTCTCTGTCATCTGTTCCACGAGAAAGCTGACCTAAGACAACTAGTGAAACCACTTTTCAAAAATTAAAATGTATTCAAAATAATGTTAGTTCATTACAAAATATTTGAGGAGGGCGGAAACAAAAAGGAAAAGTAAACATCGTAATCCCACCGTAATAATTCAAAGCACATTCGATTGTGTTTTGTTAAATTCACGGGACAGTGACAAGCCCTCATAGCACAGTTTGTTCTATTCCTTTCTTTGTCCAATGCATGTATTTTCATAAAGTTATGATCAAATGGTTTTATACGTATAATTTTCATCCTGCTGCTTTTTGCTCAGCATATTATGGTTTTATCAATGTTATCTGAGTCTTTTGAAACATTTTTAATAGTTGCATAATAAGCCATTGGGTTATTGGTCTTTTTCCCTAGTGGTCCACATTTAGTTTGATTCAAGATGTTACATCTTAAATCATGCTGTGATAGATATGTCAGGGATATAGCATTTTTCATGTTTAGAATTATCTTCCTGGACTAGACTCCCAAAAGTAGAATGATTGCACGTAAACCTAATTCATTTAAAATTGTTTTTATAACAGATAGACCCCTTGACCTAAAGTCAGGGGAGTTGAGTTGGATTGGGTTCTTGCTTTTGCTTTTTTAGCTTTGTGATCTTGGACAACTTACACGACCTCTCTGGGCCCCGGTTACCCCATTTGGGAAGTGTGGAGCAGGAGAGGGACGGAGCGAGGGATCCAACAGCAGCTCTGTGAAGCTCACTGGGCGCTGAGACTCCACTGCTGAGGGTGACCTTCGGCGAGACAGAGGAGCCGCCTGGCCCCGGCGAGTCTCACCTGCTGGCACGTGAGAGGGAGGATTTGCCGCTTAGAGAGGGGCTGTAATGAATTCACCTCTCTCCTTTCAAGTCATCGGAAGGTTTATGGTTGGATTAATAGTGTTATGAATTGAGTTAAACGAGGCTTCCTTCCCCCAGGACTTCAAACAGCGGAAATCAGATGAATCCATAATCCTCTTCCACATGCAGCAACTTCATTGAAATCTACCTTAGAATAAGGAGAG
>NW_012150374.1:1086465-1104190 GCF_000956105.1 Propithecus coquereli | reverse complement strand
CGGGGTATGGAGCGGAACACCTGATGCAGGTGAGGGCATCGCGTGTTAATAATTGCCTAAGAAACAATTTTTTAAAATTGGAAAATTCAGACAAAACTGAACTTTCTTTGTCATCCTCCCAAACCCAGCTCCCGCTCTCCATCAACAAGCTGGGATTGGACAGCAAGTGGTCAGAGCGACTTTAGCCACATCCCGATGCTTTCAAGCTATTTGTTTGGGGTGTCATTATGGACCTTTCTTTAGCCTTTACCAGAAGAGAGACAGAAAGGGAGAGAGAGAGATTTTCCCACAAAATATATATGACATTATTTTATATCAATTTCTTGGCATAAATGGGACCCTATTGTATATATTATTCACTGTCCATGTTGATATATGAAGATCTAGGTCTGTCCTTATAACGGCTCCATTGTGTTCAACTTTTGAATATAGCATGTTTTATTTGGCTATTCCCCTATTCTTGGACATTGAGGCTTTCTGCTGTCCTTTGCTAATAAACATTATGGTGCAAAGAGCATCCTGGGGTCTGTATCCATGTGCACATGTGCACCACATCCCTGGGGTGAACAGTCACTGAGTCCTAGGGGATGGCATTTCCCTAACCCTCTGGGGCGTCAGGAGCAAACCAAACAGCCGGTGGATCTAAATACACGGTCCATCCGTCCGGCCTCCTGTGTGCAAGCAGGAGATCAATGACTCCATTGTACAGACGGGGTCCAGAGAGGTAAGGTGATTTGTCCAAATTCATAGAGTCTCTAAATGGTGAAGACAGATGAGTAAGTGCTATAGTTAGAGGGGTCAGGGGAGTTAGGGCAGGAGCCAGCTTGCTAGCTGGGCGGGGGCAGGGGAAATGGAGTATCTCCTCCCCGGAGGTGCGCTGGCCTTGGCAGCACCCGGGTTGTCCAAATATACCCAGGATCCCGACAGAAAGAACTCCGACAAGCCCGCGCTAATTGCGATCACCTAAATGAAGTGATTCATAAGCCTTTGCCCATACATAATTAGCTAATAAATTACAAATGAGTAATGGTGTCTCAGGAGGCAGCAGGAAGGAGAGATGCCATCATATATAGACCCTAATTTTCCTCTGGGACTATTGCTAGGTCATGACTCCCTTTGGAACCTCAAGCAATTCTTTTCCCTTTTTGTTACAAGGTTATTCTTGGCTTTGACAAATCAGGCCTTCTGCAATTACCAAGCCAAGCACTTGTTTTTCCACTTACCTCCTTTATCTGGGGAGAACTCTGTGTGTTGTGACACACATCCGGTTTGTGAGGTGACCTTCAACAGCCCTGCTGTCAAGGAAAAGACAAGAAAATGCAATGGGAATCATCTGTCGTGTGCTCTCAAAAGCAGCCCTCTCCCAGCCACCCGCAAAGTCCGTGGGAGGTGCCAACTCCTTGTCTCGAAGGCAAACAGTTGCTTCAACCTCTGCATTTGGGAATGGTTTGCCTGGACCCGAGGCATGTCCTATTGCAGAATCCCCCATCCCGAGACAAAGGGACAAGGCCGGGGCGTCCATGTATTAATAAGCGCCACAGAAGATGCTAGATTGGGAGTCACTTGGTTAAGACAATGAACGTTAATTCCTGTTAAGCTACAACAACAGTTCCCCCGGGTGAGTAAGGGAGCAGAGGTCTATGAATGTGCTCCCACATTTCTGAGCACTCTGGGTTATCATCCTCCCTCTACAAAGTACCTTGGGGTGTCTTCTCTGACTTCTCTGAGCGTTATCACCCCATCTCAGAAACCCCAGGGCATGGCTTTCTCCAGACACCCCGACAGTTGCCCGGCAGCTCAGACTGTTCTGATGTGCTGGCACTCTAGAGAGGCAGACGGACATCATTGCACTTTGTCTCTCTCCAGGGAGCTGAGGAGCACTGTACTGGGGACGCACATATAAATCTGGGCCCCTGGAAGCTATAGAAACGCAACCCAAGTGGTTTAAGCCTTTTGCAAAATAAAAAAGTTCTGGAGACTGGTTGTACAACAATGTGAATGCACTTAACACTACTGAGCTGTAGACTGACAAATGCAGGGAGGGGCAAGGACATGGGGAAACTGGAACACTTGTGCACTGTTGGTGGGAATGCAAAACGGTGCAGGCGCCGTGGAAAATAGTAGGGGGGTTCCTGAAAACATTAAAAATAGAACTGCCACATGATCCGGCAACCCCACTTCTGGTATACGAAAGAGGGTCTCCTAGAGATATTTGCGTGCCCACGTTCATGGCAGCGTTACTCACGGCAGCAGAGAGGGGGAAGCAACCCAAATGCCCATCGGTGAATGAGGATAAAGAAAATGCGGTCTGTGGTGTCAGTATTGGGCTTCAGAAAGGAGGGAAATCCTGTCTTACGCTGCAGCATCGATGAACCTCGAGGACAGGACGCTACGCAAAACAAGCCAATCACAGAAAGACAAACACTGCGCGATTCCTTTTACGTGAGTTATGTAAAGTAGTCAAACCCGCAGGAACAGAAAGCAGAAGGCTAACTCCCTGGGGAAGTGGGGAGCCGTTGCTCAGTGGGGGGAGTTTCAGTCACGTGGGAATGGGGGGTGTTCCTGGGGTCCGTTGCACAATAATGCGCATGTGGTTAACAATATCGTACCGTGTGCTTGGGAATTGTTGGAGGATGAATTTTATGTTAATTTTTCCACAATAGAAAAAGAATAAGATGTGCAAATATTTCCATGTCAATAAACACTGCAGCATCAAAAAAATGGTTAAGATGGGGCCAGGCGCGGTGGCTCACGCCTGTAGTACTAGCTCTCTGGGAGGCCGAGGCAGGCGGATTGTTTGAGCTCAGGAGTTCGAGACCAGCCTGAGGAGCGAAACCCCATCTCTAGTAAAATTAGAAAGAAATTAATCGGACAACTAAAAATATATAGAAAAAATTAGCCGGGCATGGTGGCGCATGCCTGTAGTCCCAGCTACTTGGGAGGCTGAGGCAGGAGGATCGCTTGAGCCCAGGAGTTTGAGGTTGCTGTGAGCTAGGCTGACGCCACAGCACTCTAGCCTGGGCAACACAGTGAGACTCTGTCACAAAAAAAAAAAAAAAAAAATGGTAAAGATGGTAAATTTTCTGTTATGCGTATTTTGTGACCATTAAAACCTTTTTTTTTAATGGTGTAAGCCAAAAGGAAAATTTAAAGGCTTGTGTAGTGAAAAAGAATTATCTTAGGCGATAGATTTGGAGACTAGATCATGTAAAATACTAACAGCCAAGAAATTTGATCATTAGAAGAGACGAGAAATCTAAAGCCACAGATTGCCACATTCCCAGACGGGGATGCCCAAGAGAGACCGGGAGGAAGCTCAGGAACCAAAAGTCATTCTTCTCCAGGGGGCCATGCAAGGCCCTTGGCTCCTCCTTCTACCTTTGAACTTGGGTGAAGAGGCTCCTTGACTCTTAGTGCCTCAGTTTCTCCATCTGGGCCACTTGGAGGCTGGACCAGTCGGTTGATCTTCATGGCTCTTTTCATCATTAACCTTGTATGATCCTGTCTCTAGATTTCTTTTCTTTTATCCTTTTTCTTTTTTAGTTGTTTTGTTTTGGTAAAGTTCTGAAAAAAAGATAAAAACCTGCACACTTTCCATATGGTGCCCTTCCTGGAGGCCGGCCAGCTCCCCAGCTCCCCAGGGCTGGCAGGATGCATATGCATGGCCAACAAGGCTGTCCAGCCACCCGCAGTGCGATCACAGCCTGTCACCAAATGTGCCCATGTCAGCCGGCCCCAGCACCACCCGCCCTCCCTGTCTGTCCCCAGATCTCCACTGCACTGTCAGGCCTCTGAATTAGTGGCACTCAAAGAGATTGTGCGAGCCCACACGAGCATGCATCACGGTGGGTGCAGGGGAGAGAGGAGGGTGGGTAGGAAGAAGTACTTGGCAGGCTGCATAGTCACAGATGTCCTCAAACTTAGACTCAACATTGTCACCTGGTGACATTATTCATAAAGCCATAGCAATTCACAAGAGGACTGAAAGAAGACCCTCATCTTCTAGCTTTAAATGTGGGTCCCCTCAGCAGACCCCACTGCCTAGCGTGTGCTTTGAATTAAGTTTTTAGAAATAAATCCTGTAATTACCTTGTGAATAGCAAATCACGTTGTAGGACGTTGCCCCCTGTGATAGAACACTGAAAACAGAACAAAGCCGAGAGATTACGGGTAATTATCATTCAAACCATAACTGGTACAACACTCTCTGTTTTAGCAGAAGTTCTGAAGTGTCATCATTTTGTCATAAACGTTCTGACGTTTTTCATTAGTCGAAATCATTCAGTCACGTGATTTATGGGCGCAGACTAGTAAATGACTGCGTTGGTGTGCTTTAGTGTTAAAGCGTTGATTTGTTCCAAAAAATTAAAATATACAACGATATTTGCTGTCTTGTTTTGTCATTTCTTCATTTGGTTACTACACAGAAAGAATCAAGATATGGAGGTTATTCAGGTCTCTCTTAACTCCTAGAGTCTTGTCACCGTGTGTGACGCGCTCCAGGGAATCAGGACGAATCCCACATGATCCCTGCCCTCAAAGAACTCGTGGCATAACAGGGAGACAAAATGTGTACACAAACGGCCAAGACTCGAGGCAAGATGAGAGGCGTACAGACCGGGGAGGCACGGAGGAGACGGCATTTCAGGTCGGCCCTGAAGGATGAAACTAAGTGTGGCATTCACGACCCTCCAGGAGCCGGGGGCCAGCCAGTCCAACCCCTCCCACGGGTCAGCCGAGGCATAGGCAGAGGAAGGATCTTTCCAAGCAACATATTGACATCAAATTAACAACTAGACATGAGGAGGTAGGAACTGAAAGCAGAGAAAGACGGATGATACTCGGAAGAAGAAGTAACATAAGCAAATGTACCAGCCAGAAAGTTCAAACGTCAGCATCGGCCCCTCCAGAGGGCATCAACTTTGCTCCCTGGCCTGAGCCCCACGCTGCATCCATGTGCTCACATGACATTGACCTAAGGCCAGTGCTGGGCACATGCCCCTGTTTTCGTGAATCAATGTGCTGTCTTCTCCCAGCCCCAGTGATTGGCTCAGAGATGGGTCCAACCATACTCAGTCTCCAGAACTTCACCACAGCAACCAAGAAAGAGGTGTAACTGAGGGACTGCCAGGGCAGCATTTGGGGGTCAGCTTGCTTGAAAAGAGTGAGCCTAGAGGAAAGGAAGGCTGACAGGTGGAGAGAGAGCATGTTCTGAAGTCAATGTTTGTGCCCCAGACTCCTGTGTCTAACCTGCAGTTGGACTTCTCAGTTGCATGGGCTAATCAGCTTTCTTTTTGGCTCAAACCCATTTGGCTCAGGTCTCCATCGTTGGCTTCAAAAGAATCCTGACTGCCCACTGCAAGTAAAGGATGGCTCCATTCCCTGGGAGGAGGAGGAGTCCTCCACTCCCCACCAGGCAGCAGCATGGGCTAGTTTATCAGGTAAGCTAACTGATCCCCGGGAAATCCCAAGAGAAAGACACACAGGACAGTGGGCACTGCAGGAGGCTGGCTGACTTGCTCTTCGAAGGGTCTGGTGGCAGAGCCCAGTCATTTTGTACCTTCCTCCTGACCCCTCCTAACTCCAGCCTCGAGCTCACTTAGGGCAAGGGAGGCCCAGGTGATCTGAACATGCAGCCAGTTTGGGAGCTGCCGGGGGTATTAGAATTCCCCTTCCAGGGAACTGTCTGTAGATCCCTGTTTCTCTGTCTGTCCTTCCCAAGTTCCTCT
This sequence comes from Propithecus coquereli, assembly GCF_000956105.1. Lineage (NCBI taxonomy): Eukaryota > Metazoa > Chordata > Mammalia > Primates > Indriidae > Propithecus > Propithecus coquereli. Next base: position 1,098,461 of record NW_012150374.1, on the reverse strand, counting down.
CCCTTTCCTTCGGTCATTGGTGTCTCTGGTGGCTAAAACCCCAGAGGACTGAAAGCTTTTGCTCACGTCTAATCACACGCAGGTGGAAGTACAGAGCAGACCAGCTAGTGAAGGCCAGTCTCCGAGACACACTTCCAAGCAGCCCACAGTCCCGCCAGGTCAGTGTCATGAGAGCTCACCTCTGCCAGAGACTGAGTCAGTCTGGAACAGTTAGCAGGCGGCGGTGAACACAGAGTTGAGCGAATTACAAGATCCAAACGCCGCAGGCAGTGGGCAGGGCACTTAGAGCCTGCCCCAAGGTCGTGTAATCAGGCCGGCTGAATGAAGGTTGGCAGGGTCCTGGTGCTGAGAGGTGATGTCATCGCCAGTGACCTCTCCGAGGACCACGTCCACTAGAGGAGTGGGGGCCCCCGGGCTTAGCTGGTGCAGGAATAGCCACTGAGCCTGAACACTCAGGGAATTAATGAGACGTCCAGGGAGCCCAGGACAAATGACCACGCACGAGGAGGGTGCGGGGAAGAGGATGAGTTGGGAGAGGGCTCGGGGGCCCTCTGTTTTAGGGACACAGGGGCCACACGGAGGGAGGAGCGATTCTCTGAGAGGCCTCCCAGCATTGGCAGGATGCGCAGGGAGCCTCCTCTCTCCTGTCTGCCCTGGAGACCAGCATCTGCTGAGCGACGTGGCTGCCCTCCTGGCCAGAACAGGTGAGGACACATTGTCCGCACTGAGAGGAGGGGCCAAAGGTCAGCCCTCCCTCACGCCTCCTGTTCCGTGGAGGGCTGTCCGGCTCAAGGGTGCTAGCAGTGCCTGCAAACCCGAGCGTTGTGTGCGGGCCCCTCCCAGGCCCAGGCTCGTGCACAATGTACCCTCTGCCTTGGTCTGGTTTCGCCCCCAGGGAGCCATACTCTCTGCTCCCTGTCCTAAGGAAAGTGGAGAGCCCTGGGGGTGGATTCCAGAAGGGCGTAATAATAGGAGGAAGCCCAAGCCTTGGGTTCCAACTCTGGGACCTGCTGACTGGGCTTTCTGCACCCTGCCCCATTGCCCGTGACAGTCTTCTGTCCTGCACGACCTGGGGTGCAGGACAGTCCTGCACGACCTGGGGTACTCCTCCACGGCCCAGGGCAGTCCTCCGCCTCATCACTCCTCCATGGTTTGGAGAAACACCTTGGAGCAGCCACGTTACCGACCCTGGAACTGTCTGGATCAAACCTGCAGCCCTGGCCCTGAGCAGAGGGCCTGCCAGGCGGGAAGGGCTCATGAAGTGTGTGTAAAATGAACCAGTGGCCATCACTGGACACCAGGAAGAAGTATAACTTCCTACTCTCAGCACCCATAGACCACCCCAAAACACCTAGTGACAGGTATTTGGAATTTAGAGCAAGTTGGTGATGATCGTGGGCTTCGCAATCAGACTGAAGTTTCACCAGACCGGGCGCAAACCCGGCGCGGCCACTTGTAAGCCACGCAACTTTGCTTGAACAGCTTAGACTCTCTGAGACTCGTGCCCTGAGACGAATGGGGATCTCTGGATGATGGTCGACGCACCTCGGAGCGCTGCATGTTAATCGGTTCGATGGCTATTTGGAGCTTTAGCACCTGTCAATCCCAGGACAGCCCTCTGAGGCAGACCTCAATATTTATCCCCCTTCCACAGATGAGAACACTGAGGCTCAAAGAGATAAAATTCTTTCCCAAGCTGGTAAGTGGCAGAACCATGACCTGATCTGGCTACCTGACTACTGCCCGTCCTTCTGTGCCCGGCACATGGGAGGGGTGCAGGGAAGGTGCTGAGCTGTCTGGAGGACGAGCACAAGGAACTGGGAGGACAAGGTACCAGAAGGCTGGTGGTGATGAGTTACAACACCAGAGGACAGAGCTTACCCAGGAGGACGGAGGATGCCACACAGTGCTCCAGAGCCACCCAGTGCCTGCAAACGCCCGCAGCTCCCCCGCAGAGTCAACCTGCCAGGCGGCCACCCTTGGATGGCATTAACAGGGTAGGGTGGGCTGGAGCCGACGGACGGTCTTCATGCATTCAGCGATCCACGCAACGCGTATCTACCCACCACGGGCCAGGCGCAGGGCAGCAGTGTCATGGTGAAGGGGTGGTGATATAAAAGTGGCTGTCAGCGCCCCAGGGGTGCCCAAACTCTCTCCTTGCTGCAGGAGGGAAGTAGAGGGGGAGAGAGAGAGAGAGAGAGAAAGAGAGACACCCCACCCCTGCAAAGGGCTCCCAGGGCCAATCCCTAGACGCCCTTCGTGGCGCTCATCCCCCCACCCCCCTCCTCTGCACTGGGACGCAGCCTTAGAGCCCCAGAGAGCACTTCCGGACTTTCAAAGTCCCAGGTCGCACCTGGCATAACCCCGCGCCCCCTGCAACAGTGGCGAGTGCCCTCAGCCCTCCGGCAGGATCACCATGCTGGGCGGCCACTGTGGCTGGCACTGACGGTGTGGAGGGGACCACGGGGGTTGCTGGGGCCTTCATTCATCCACCGGGCCAGTGTTGATCAAGCACTGCCTATGTGCCTGGCGCAGAAGCAGAGGAATGGTAGCAATGGGGCAGTGACACAAAAGTGGGGACAGTGAGCCTCCTCCTCACTGAGGAGGGCTCGGGGAGAGAGAGTGGGCTCCCCTGGGATGGACTGCTGAGGCTGCCCCCAGGGTCCCGCCTGCCTCTCACCCCGCCCCTGGTCCCCATGCAGGCACGGGGGAGGAGCAGCACAGGGACCTTCAGCCCCTGTTGGGACTGTCCAAGTGGAATAGGAAATAGGTGCCCCACCTCTCTGCAAGTGCCTGCTGTCTCTGAGACCGCCCGCTGGCTGGAGGTGGAGGTCGCCTTCCACAGGTGCGCTTCCGCAGCCCATGGCCTCGTTCCCGGGTGAAACACTTGCCAGGAGCCTTCCCTGCCCTCTGGGCCTCTGCTGCTGCACCCTTCCCCCGGCCACGAGGGGGCGAGGGACGAGACCTGGAGGCTTGCCCTGCCAGGTGGGCTCTTCTCACAGGTCCAAGGAGATGACCCCGGGTGGGGGAATCTGGTCCGACCCTCCCATTCGACAGATGGGAAGACTGAGGCCCAGAGTCCTACACCAATCTGTAGCCCCATCCCCACATGCAATACCCCTACACGGGTCTCCTGCGAACCAACACCCCCCCATAGCCTCCAGTGCTAGAAACATCCTAGAAAGCAGCAGAAACGCTTTTTCCAGAAGTTGATGTACTCGGCTGTGTTGCTATTTGACAAGTAAATCCAGCAGGCTGGGTGCTGTCCCTGGGCCACCTCACAGATGGCAAATCCAATCCACCGATTCCTCACACGTTCGCTCCGGCATCCTCCGGACCCTCCGCCTTTCTCTGCAAACGCGCGTGAGAAATTGAGACTTAATCTCTGGCAGACCAAATTAACCCTGCAAATTAGCCACACCATTTCTCTGTCCTCATCCCCCTGGGACCAGGCGACAGAGGGAGGGAGGAGGAGGAGACTCTGCCAGACAGGTGGCACAGTGCAGGCGAGAGCCTACAGGGCTTGCTCATATTTAAAACTTCCTTTCATATATTTTTAATAAAACAACTGATACAAATTCAAAACCAACTTCATAAATCAAACATTATTCAATGTTGGCGGCTTCAAGGTTTCCCGGGCGCTTGGCTGGGAGCAGACAGCTCTCCCAGACGGGGGCTTTGCACTCGAGCGCTTGAGGTTTTGTGAAAGGTTTATTGGATTTCATAGTCCCTTAAGGGGAAACCCTTTAAATGTCTTTGCAATTATAAGTCTAATAACACTTTCAGCCCTTGGACACAGCCTTGGCTTGACAGAGATAAGGAACTCCAAGTTGCTCCATCAATACCGAGCTATTAATCTCTGTCACCTCGCTGTCACCGAGGCTCAGGAAAACAATGTCGTTTCTTGACCTAGGTGAAGGCACGGAGTGATTTTATTCGGAATGTCAGCATTCATCAGCCCGGATTTTGTCACCCCCCACTCCCGTGAAGAACTCCCAGTTCTTCATCCTGCCGGTGTTGACACCCTTCCGATAGGGAGAGTTCCTTTCAGTCTTGGCCTATTATTATTATTTAGCACTTATTCAAGTGTAAAAAGCCTTTAAGAATAAAGTTTTTTCTGCCGTAAAGAGATCTGGCAGATGAGTCACTTTGAGACTGCTCTTCTGCGACCCAAGCCAAGGACGGCTGGAAATTACCAAATGCCCTGTTTGTTTACATATTCAAATGAAGGTTAATTTTTATCCGACTTTCGCTCAAATTTGATTAGGGTGGGGCTCCCCCTCCCTCAGTGGTATATTTATAACAGCACCCTCCTCCTCGACCTTGAAGGAAACCCAAGGAATTGTTTGAAAGAAAAGCCAACAGAAATCCTGATAGAAACTAACAAGGAAGTATCAGATGGTTCCTGGCAGCCGGCGTGCAGAGACCGTGTCAAGGGTAACAGGAAATGCCTGTTTTTGCTCAGCGCAGCCCGGCATCTTGGGCACTGGGTGGGTGAAGCAGTGCTGGTGGGCACCCACCCGAAAGCACAGGGCGCTGTCTGGGCGAGGGAACTGCCAGTCAGACCTGCGAAGGCGTGTGCCTGGGCTCAGGCAGCAACCCAGGGGCCGGGCTAGGAGAAGCGCCTCTCCGGAGTCTTTGTGGCTCCCTGGAATGCCTCTGAGGCTTTGGAGGCAGGGCTAGAGCCAGACAGGGCTCCAGGCTCCTAAACCTCTGATTGTATCTGCTTCCTATAGTGTACTTCTGAATCAGAGTTTATCTGGATTATGTTGGAGCCCTCAGAAGTCTTGGGTTGGTCTGGAAAGCAGCCATGGAAACTGCTTCTGTCTTTACAGAAAACCAGCACTAAGCACCTTCTCCTGGTGTCAGTAAGTAGTTTCTATCTAAGGGTCTCTACTAGATAGTAATGTAATTTAAAAAACCGAACCAAGTAAAAGAAAAAAAAAGTCCTTCTTTTTTCCCTTGGGAAACTTTTTTCTTTTTTTCTTTTGGTTGCCGGGAGGTTCAGTTCCAATTTCTTTTTTAAGGTTGGCTTTTTTGCTTTAATTTTTGTTTTCATTTTTTTTTTGTTGTTTTTTTTTTGGCACTTCTTTTTCTTTTCTTTTTCTGTATATGTCTTTTTGTCTGTTTTTTCTATAGAGAGGGTTTTTATGTGTATATATACATCTCTGTGCGTGTGTGGTGTGCGCCGAGCTGTGGGTTTCTATACCAAGGTGTGGTCCCAGTTCTGCCTCTGACTTCCCTGACGTCTGGGCAAGTGTTAGCTGGGCCTCAGCTTTCTCATCCATAAAATGAGAGGATTAGGTGAAAGCTAACTCTGATTCACTCACCTTTTCTTCCAGGTGCCCCCAGCGGCTCATGCCCACAGATGAGCAGAGTGTGGACGTAGCTAGAGCTGGGACTCTGAGCTGGACTTCCCCAGGGCAGAGGAGGACCAGCTCTGCCCAGTTTACCTGGGACTTCCCTGGTTTTAGCACTGACAGTGCCACGTTCCAGGAAAGCCCCAGGGCCAGGCAGACCAGAGGGTCAGTCACCCCACAGGCTCACTGCCGGTTTGCGTTACCAGCTCCGTCGCCTTGGGCAAGTTGCTTAAGGCATTTGTACTTCCGCGCCCTCAATCTCTAAAGTGGGACTATAAACAGAGCTACCTCCTGGTGTTCTAGAAGCCTTAAGCACGTTCATATTTGAAAAGCACATAGAATAGTACTTGGCACACAGGATGAATTATATGAGTGTTTTTAAAATAAATGCTACAGCCGTTTGCTTCCTGCTCAAGTCGGGGAGATTTCTCAAAATAATTATTCACCATAAAAACCTCCCATGAGACGTGTGGGTGCAAGAGGAGTTGTCCTGAGAGAGGAGGCTGTCTCTGAGCCACTGGGGATCGGGTGCGGGCACAGCTCCCCGGAGAGCCAGGGATGTGTGGCTCAGGGAAGCCCTCGCCCTGGACAGAGGGACAGAGCCCGCCACCCGCACAGAGAGGCCAGCAAGCCACGTTCCCCACGTCGTCTTGGTGCTTATAGTTGTCAGGAAGGAGGCTGATCTCTGCCAGGGACCTCAGCCAGCTCATCGGCTCTGGAGCGTCAGGGAAAGCAGTTAAGGCTGGGCGCCACTGCCCACCCCAGCTGAGAACCAGGGCAGGGGCCGCTGGGTGGGCGCAGGGTGGAGCCCTGGGTTCTTCTGGGAGTGAGCCAGTATCTCCACAGGGCTTTGCCCCTCGCCGGAGACAGAGCCAGCGCTCACCTCCCCGGAGCTGAGCTGAGGAATTCCCACCCTCCACACCCCCAGCCGTGCCAGGCTGCCGAGAGTGTGGAGCAGGCACCTGGCCTGACCAAAGGCAGGTCCCTCACGGCACACCTGTCTTCGTTAGGTGACCTCTGTGTGCTCAGCCTGGCCGGGAGGCCCCGGCCCTCCCGGAACTTACCCTCTACTCAGCAGACAGGACCAGCGGGTCTGCAGCCCCTGCGCCGCCTCTGCCTTTCCTGCCTCTGCCCCATCTCTCCTCCCAAGCGAGACGCGAGCTTTCCCAGGGCGCGGAGCAGCCACTAACCCCCTTCTTCTCACGCGTCCCATGCAGAACCTAGCACGGGGCTGGCACTTTAGAAATGTTCAAGAAAGTCCTCTCGGGCGCATACTGACGTAATTGAAAAGATGGCTGAGAGCTGTGCTGTCCAATAGGGTGGCCGCCAGTCCCCGTCCAACTATTCAAATAAATTAAAATTAAATTGGAAATTCAGCTCCTTGGTTACACTCGCCACGTGTGCTCCGTAGCCACACGTGGATGGATAGTGGCTGCCGTACTGCACGACGCGGACGTTCCCTCATCACGGAAGGTTTTATTGGACTGTGCTGATCTAGAACATGTGAAGATAAAGAGGGTTATTAAACCAGAACTCATCCTCTTAGAAGCTGTAACCTCAAGGATTTTAGAATTTTTTTATATTTCTGAGATTAAGACATAGACCAAAATGGGCCTGGCAGAATCTCAGGAGAGTCTATTGATCCGGAATGTCTTCCATGTCTTAGGGGTTACCTAATGTCACCAGTAAGGACTAAGCCTCTAGCTCCCGCCCCCTAGTGTGACATGTTATGACGGGAAGGAGATGGCAGAAGAAAGAGACGGAACAGGGGAACACCGTCGGGACAGCCAGTGTAAATGAGCTCCCCGCGGGACCTCCCTTCCCCAGGGAGACCTTTGCCGTTTGTCCCCGGGTTCTTGGTACCGTCTTCCGCATTCCGCAAGCGCTGACTGCCGGCGAAGACACAGACCTTCCCAGCCCGCTGGCTCTGCAGGCCTCTCCGTGGGCCCAGCGCCATTCAGTCGGTCCTGAATTCAGGGAAAATTCAGGAGTCCGTACAAGGAAAACAAAGCAGAAAGCTGAACGCTGCCTGGTCTTGCAACGGCCAAGACTTGGGACTCTGATCTCTAAGTGGGGAGTCCCTATAGGCCCCCAGGTGCGCCATTGGAATGACTGCGCGCATCTGAACCAACGGCAGCCCCAGGACCAACCCCTGCAGAAGCCCTCTGGGGAGTGTGCAGCTGCAGGGATGATTCGGACTCTGTCCCTGTCCCCGAGGCTGCCAGCATCTGGAGGTGAGGCAGCAAGACCGGTGTGAGGCGAGGCAGAGGGTTCTGAGAGGCGTGTGCCTGTCTCTATTCTGCGATAGATGCACCTTGAAAATAAATACAGACCTCATTTATCAAATGACGGCAATAGCCAGCTTTTGTACAGGAACTTGGCTTGTATAAGAAACTTCTGCGCGTAGAAGAAATACTTCTTTCAAGATCCCTCCCCATCTCACAGCTACAACGTATGAGGATCAGTTTGAGTAAAATACCTGTCCTAAGTCACACGTTTAGAAACTCAGCAGGCCTTCAGATTCCAAACCGCAGCTAAATTCACAAAGGCAATTTCCGCTTGGGAGGAAAGCCGGTAAGAACACTTTTCAGCGGTACTACGGACAGGCCGCGTTTCTCGAACGTTTATCACACACCCAGCGCAGAGCTCCGCATTCCACGTGCATCGCCTCATTTAATCTTTGCCGTGACCCTGTGAGATGGAAACCCTGAGCCGCCCCATCCTGCAGACGTGGAAACTAAGGCTTAAAGAAGTTCGGTAACTTGCCCATAGTCACACAGCAGGAAAAACAAAGATTTGGTTCAATTTGTAGCTGTAATGTGGGTTTTTAGGCCACATTATGGGGTCATAGTCTTTTCAAGTTTGAATGAAGGAACTAAAAATTCAATAGAAAATGTCAAAGAACAAATTAGCTTCTATAATAACTTCTAAATGGCCCAACTGAGCGACTCTCTGCACACTCAGATTATTAAAGACGTGGTCGAGTGTTTCCTTTGGCAGCAGGAAATTGCCTTTGTCCTGAGAAACGTTTTCTCTCCCTCCTGCTCGCTGGGGTGAGGCCATGGCTAGAGGCCTAGTGGGAGACTCGAGCGCGGGCAGGAGATGGTTGAGGATCAGGTGTCCTGAACTGGGTGATGCGTCAGCACCTCTGGCATCTGTCCCCAAAGGCAGCCGATGGAGTGTCGGGCCAGGCAGCGCCCTGTTCTGCCAGCTGCAGCTACGGGCCGGGCGCGGGCCCGTGGCACACCGCCCATAAATCAGCTCCGAGCCGCCGCACGGTTGCACTGCATCTCTTTCAAGCAGCTCTGAGGAAAAATGTCTCCATCTGCTCACTGCTAGGTGATAAATAAAACGGAATTGGAGCAAAATGGATGGAAAGCGATTTTGGGGAGATGAATTTCCAAAAGAGCTGGTCACCACGTCTGCACCTCTTCTGGTGCTGGAAATGGCTGGCTGGGACCCTCCCTGGTCCGAGAGCCAGAGGAGACATGAACGCTCAAAAAGGAGAGAAGACAGGGGCTTCCCAGGGGCAAGGGCTGGCCGGGGAAGGTTCTTGCAAAGGACTTGCCATTAATAACTCTTCTTCCTCCTCCTCCTCTTTGTCCTTCTTCATCTTCTCTGCCACTATTTTTTTTTTTTTTTTTTTTTAGCAGACAAAGCTTGTTTTATTCAAATGATTCACCTATTATGACCCTGGCCACTATGTACAGACAAGAGAGGGGAATTTTACTTCTTGGTCTCTTCCTCTTTGGACAGAGTCTTAATGATCTCCTCCTTCTTGGCCTGGAGGTGCTCTTCACGGCGCTTGCGTGCTTCCTTAGTCTTAGATCTGCGGGCCTCAGCCTGGTCAGCCAGGAGCTTCTTGCGGGCCTTGTCTGCCTTCAGCTTGTGGATGTGTTCCATGAGAATCTGCTTGTTTTTGAACACATTCCCCTTCACCTTCAGGCACAGGCTGTGATACATGTGGCGGTCAATCTTCTTAGACTCACGGCATCTCCTCAGTAGCCAGCGCAGAATCCTCATCCTCCGCATCCAGGTTACCTTCTCAGGCATTCGAGCATTGGCTGTACCCTTTTGCTTACCTATGCCCATATGCCTGCCCTTCTGGCAGGCCAAGGTGATTTTCCGGCATCGAGCTCGAGAATGGACAGTCACAGACTTGCGGATGATCAGCCCGTCTTTGATCAGATTCCGGATCTGCTGATGGGAGTTGGCGTTGGCGATTTCATTAGTCTCGTTGGGGTCCAACCAGACTGTTTTTTTGCCACAGCAGAGGACACTAGAGGCAAGCCTCTTCTGAAGCCTGAGCATACTCATGGCTCCGGGCGCACTAGCAAAAGGAAAGAAAGCCACTATCTTCATCTTCATCGCCACTATCTTCATCTTCATCGCCACTATCTTCATCTTCATTATCACCATCATCATCACCAGGGTTGATTGGTTAATTGGCTTACTGAGGCCGTCCCATGTGCCAGCACTGTGCTGAAACTCGTATGTTTCTATGGAAATCACCTCTGTTCGCGTCCATGGCGGCCACCCTGACTACACTGAGTAAGACGCAAGGCCCCTCTCGTGGACATTCTCTGCGGTCCCACTTCATTTTATTTTTCTCCATAGCTTTTGTGAACTTCTAACATGATCAATAATTTACTTAGTCTACTCATCGTCTGTCTTCCCCATCTAGGATGGATGCTCCCAAAGGTGGGGAATTCGTCTGTTTTTTCTACAACTGTATCCCCAGTGCTGAGAATAATTCCCGACCCATAGGAGGCACTCAGTAAATAATTGGATGAATAAGTGAATGAATGAACGATCCCCTGGAATTCTCACACCCTGTGAAGCATGCCGGCCTGTGCCTGCCTCTCCACACTCATCTCTTGCTTCCGGCTCCCCCACGTCTCGCACACATCCCATCTGGTCACAACTCCTGACACCAAGGCTTCCGGCCCCACCCTTGGCGCATGCTTTGCCATCCTCTGATCCTCCCAGGCGGGCCCCAGCTGCCCCTTCGGGTCTTGCTTCCCCACTGTGCAGAGGTTATTATTCTGTCGCTGTTATTCTTCTACTCCTTGTTTAGCTCTCGCAGAGCACCTCTCACACTCTGTGATCACAGGTGCTCATTTGTGAGCTTGGCAGGGTAGACGTCTGCCTGAGGTCTACAGGGATGTAAGATCTGTCTAGACTCCCAGTGTAAGCCCCAGAGCCCAGCACAGGGGGGTTGCTCAAGAAATATTCTTCACCCTTTTTATAGATGAGGAAATTGGGGTGAAGAGCTAGGATTGGATACCGGCTCTAAATCCAAAGCCCATAAGCTTAGGCACCACCCCATGCTGTTCTCTGAGTTTCTTTGGTTCTTGGCAAGGTCAGCCATGTCTGTGCCCATGATCTGCCCTGCTGTTCAGGTGGCCCCCTCAGGACCCCTCCCAGGTGATCACTTCTTTGTTCCTTCTTTCAGCGACTGTATATTGAGCACCCCTGGGCCAGGCACTGTTTTAGAAGGCAAGGTCAAGAGAGATGAGATCCCAGCTCCTTCATTCTAGTGAGTAAACAGGTAATAATAAGTAAGGAAACAAAGCACAAGGAAGTTTAGAGCAGGAGAAATGCTGCGAAGAGTAAAGATGAGCATTGTGGCCGAGTAGTGGGGAGGGGAACGGCCTACTGTAGATAAGGTGTTTGCATGTCATTCTCCTGTATTTGCCTTTCTTACAACCAGAACAAAAAATATCTTAGACATCGCCCTGCATCACAGACAGCTTTTAAGAGACTCTTTCTGCTTAGGCTAATCCTTTGCATTAGCCCAATAAACAAGGCCCTGTGTCCACCAGAGCAAGGAGCAGGATGAGAAAATAGGATCCCTGCCAGCACTGGGTCTGAGCTCATGTTCGGGCCTTGTGTGTTTCATGTGCTATAAATCCTAGTGTGGCTGACATACCTGAGACAGATGCAAGCCCAGGGTATGTCCACAGCAGATATGGGGGCCCCTCGGGTGATCTACCACTGCTACTCCCTGGGTCATGTGTGCATAATTTAGAGCTGAGGTTTTACCTGTAATTTCAAAGTCCTATATGAGAGGTGAGGCTTTTTTCAACAGCAGTAGATGGGGCTTAAAATGCATCCACATGTGGCTAAATAGTCAGTTTGTCTGAAAGTTCACCTAATTGAGCTGCTGTTTCAATACAGCATAAGGAAGCACAACTTTAGGGCAAGGAAAATGCACCAAAGTTTCCTCTGGAAATGGAGAACCAACTTCCTGCCCCCTGCCTCTTCCTTAGCCTAAACTCACCAGTCCAGATGGGAGGCACAGGGCCCTGGAGACCTGAGTCATGAACTGGTTCTACCACATACTTACTTTGTGACCTTGACATGTCTTCGTCCTCCCTGGACCTCATATTTTCTAGACGTATAAGGAGAAAGCAAGCTTTATCTTACCTTCTTCATAGGGGTGTTATGAGGCTGTGAATGTTGCCCTCATAGAATTTCTCCAACCACCCTTTGCCACCAACCCATACTACATAGCATGGTGTATGCACAGTGAAGACTTCAGTAACTTTCCTTGAATAAATTGGATGGATGGATTGGTGGGTGGGTTGATGGATGGATGGGTGGATAGATGGATGGGTGGTTGGATGGGTGGAT
>NW_012150374.1:1044479-1085465 GCF_000956105.1 Propithecus coquereli | reverse complement strand
AATGGCCTCTCTCTCTCTCTCTTCCTCTCTCTCTCATTCTTTCTCTCCATCACCCTCAGATGGACTTTTGAGTCTAGGCTCCATACAAATATTGAGCATCTTTGTGGAGCACAGGGAGAAAAAGAAGTCAGCAGAGACAAACCCAGAACGGAAGTTGAGACAAAAATATAACGTGTTTATTTCAAGCCTAATGAGGCAAGCCACACTTCAGGAAAATGGCAATTACAACTTGACGGTAACAGATTGGAGGCGCCATAGCTGTTGCTGCACCCCACAAACGGTGCTGCTTCCTGCGTCTACCCGTCGCCAGGAGTCAGCAGCCTGCAGGAGACCAGGCTCAGGCAGCAGGGGACAGCCCTGGGGGAAGGGGACCCAGGCCACTCCCAGAAGCCCAGGCCCTGCTGAGGCTGCCCTCCCACCCTCACTGCCTGCCCTGCCCAGCTCTGTGCCCCTCTGTGTGGTCCAGGGTCTCCACACTGACATTTACATGCCATCTTTGCAGTTTTTGCTGTATCCACGTATCATCTGTGCCAATTATCTACTTTTTTCCCTCAATTTGATTTATTTTATTTATTTATGTGTAAATATTATAAGAAGCAGCTTTACCTACTTGCCACACATGAAAAACGGGGTCACCTGTCATAATTAATTAGAATGAGCACGTAGCTATTAAAATGAAACTCCTTCCTCCATGCGCCACAGGGGCACACTCACAGGGGCTGCCGTGCCACACCTGGAGACTCGGTGGTGAAACTCAGTCCTGGATTGATTTGAATTCACCTCATTATGACTCTCAAGACCTGAGATTCTTTCGGAACTAAGGGGACCTTCCCGATCAAAGTCTCATCACAACGTAGCACTAGCCACGTGTTCATTAATTCCACAGGTAAGCATCAAGCACCTGCCACGTGCCAGGCACTGTGTTAAACACTTGACGTGTAACAATGAGTAAAACTGACCCAAACATTTCTGCCTGCTTGGATCTTATATTCGAATGGGCAAAACAGACAAGCTGTAGACATGATAAGTAAGGGATTTATAGTATGAGAAAGTAGTAAGTTGTCTCGGGTTGGGAGATTCTGGGACAAGGGACCGAATTTCAAATAGATGGGCAGGGTAGGCTTCACTGAGAAGGTGAGATGGGAAGGAAGTGAGAGAGGGAGCCGGCTGGTCATTTTGTGGGAGAGGGTTCCAGGCAGAGGGAACAGCCACTGCAAAGGCCCTAGGGGAAGGAGCGGCAGGGCGGCCAGTGCGGGTGATGCTGAGAGCAGCAGGCAAAGAGGTGAGAGCTGACGGGGAACAGATCATAAAGACCTTGTGGCCAGTGGGAGGATTGGGGTGTTACTTTGAGGACAGTGGGGAGTCATTGAGGGTTTCAGCGACAAGAAATGATCTGCCGTGCAATGTTAAAGAATCACTGTGACTGCTATGTTCAGAACAGACTGTCAGGAGCCGGTGCTGGGGGACTCAGAGACAGAGCAGGGAGGCCTGTTACCTGTTATTAGGAGACTATTAAAATAATCCAGTAGCAAGATGCTGGCAGGCGGCTGTAGGGGTGAGGGTGCGAAGTGGCCAGATTCGGGATATATTGTGAAGAAACAGCCTGAAGGGCTGGACGTGGGAGGTGAAACAGAGAAGTCGAGAATGACTCCAAGATTTTTGGCCTGGGTCACTGGAAGTATCGAGCTGACATCAACTGAGCTGGAGAAGCTGGGGAGGGAGCAGGTCGTGGAAGAAGGAGTTCTGTTTGGGACAGGATGGGCTTGAAATGTCTGTTGGGCGTATCAATAGCCGTGCTATTGTTCACAAGTACCTGCTGTACCTCCCCCTTCGTTGATGTCAGGATCGACTATGGAACTTGATTTGACCAATGAAATGTGAACAGAAGTTTAAAGAACCTCAATTTGCCATGTTTTCTGTTTTCCTTTGCACCATGATCAGCAGCGTTGCAGATGGGGCTGCTCCACTAGCCTGGGTCCTGGGGTGGTGACAATAGAGTGTGGAGCATGGGGACACGTAGCAGGAGTGAGAAATCGACCTTTCGTGATATGCTGCTGAGCTCTGAGGTCATTGTCGCAAAGCACAACCTAGACTCCCCTGTCTGATACAGCACCCTCGTGGGAATGTCAAGCAGTTATGTCCTGAGTTAGAGACAGGTGCAATCTGAAGGTGTGCGCTGGGAAGTCACTGGTATATGGATGATATCTGAAGTCATAAGACTGGATGAAACCAAGGAGGGAAGATAAAGAAGAAAACGAGGTCAAGGTCTGAGCCCTGGGGCCTCTACATTCAGAGGTGGCGAGAGGGGAAGGGGACAGCAGAGGGAGCTGAGATGGAGTGGACAGCAAGGTGGAGGAAAACCAAGAGCATGCAGGGAGCCGAGGGGAGGAAATGCTCCGGAGAAGAGGGGTGATCAACTGGCCGATGGGGCCGACAGCTCAGTCAAGACAAGGGCTCAGAATTGACCATTGCGTTTGGCAGCATAGAAGTCATTGGCAATCCTGACAACGGCAGTATTGGTGGACTGGCTGGGACAAAAGTTAGATTGGGTTTTGTTTGAGAGAAAAAGGGAGCAAGGGAATTGGAGACAGCAACATAGACAAGTCTGCATGGGGTTGTGCTGAAGTGGATAGCAGGAAATGAGTTGGAGCTGGTAGGGTAAATGGAGTCAGAATATCACGGCAAGTGGGGAGAAACAACAGAATTGCTTTCATGCTTTAAGGAAAGATCCGGCAGGGAGGAGAATTTTGATGCAGTAGGAGATGGGGGCATCTCCGGAGCGATGTTCCTGAAGAAGGCAGGAGGGTGGGATCCAGCGCTCAGCTGAAGGGACCGGCTTCCTGCAGGGCCCTGACAAGGCTTCTGTGGTAACAGATGGGAAGGCAGGGAATGTGGGCATTGAGCCTTGATCATCCTAAATTCAGTCACCAAGGACACCTTGGTCCAATTCCGTAACTTTTTAGCCACTTCTAGTTACTCAAATAATAGTGTTCCAATAATGCAGGCTCACTCCGGTAAACTAGGTTTTCCTTCAGTCTCAAACTCGATTCGAGCTCCTCTTGCTCACTCCCCCGCCGGGCTTGGGCTACAGAGACAGGAGAACAAGGCCCAGCTCTGAGACATCTCCTCTTTCCTCTTCTGGACGCCAGCTCTTCCAGCCTGGGCACAGGGAAAAGGCAGTAGGTATCTTCTCCCTCACAGGGCAGCCGGTATGCGGGTGTAGGGGAGGCCCCGGTGCCCGCAGTTCTCTCTGAACCCAGCCTGCACCACGTCAGTGCTCTCAGAGCCAGGTTCGGCTTCGCACCAGCCTCCAGATGACCAAGAATCTCCTTTGGAAACCCTGCGACATCTCCCTTTATCCCTGTTGGTAGGACCACGTTCCATCCCTCCTCTGGGTCAGGCCCTCCAGAGCGCGCCCCCCATTCAGCAGGACACCAGGGTCTTTTCCTTCTGCCAGCTCCGTGCTCTGCTGGGCTCGTCCTCCACATCCCCCAGAGCCAAGCAGCCCGACTCCCTGCCCTTCCTGCTTTATTTTTCTCCGCAGTCCTTACCACTGTCTGTCTACATTTTTGTCTGACTCCCCCAAGTACTACGTATTGTAAAAGCCGAGAGCTGGGATGTTGTCTACTTGGTTAGCTGTGAAATCTCCTGTGCCCCTGAGTGCCTGACACCTAGTTGATGCTCAATAAATATTTGTGAAATATGAATGAATGAATGAACAAAGTAGGAATTGCACCCAACTTCTTTCTGAACACATTGTGATGGATTATTATAGCAATAGTTCCAATGACTCATGTCTCCCTGTATTCTTGACCTTGTGTGGGCCCCTCCCATATGGAACCTGGGCTTGGCCAGTTGGACATTAGCAAGAATGGCCTAAGCAGAAGATGGCACCCTGGGGCTTGTCTTCCTTCTTGCTGCCTTTGGAGCACAGCCACTATGTAGGAAAGTCCAGGACGGCCTGTGGGGGAAGTGTGGCCCAGCTGACAGCCAGCACCCGTCACCAGACACAAGATCTAAGTCATCTTAGACCTGTCAGCCCCAGCCAAGCCACAAGGTCACTACAGCCACAAGCATCATACCAAACCAGTAACCCACAGAAGCATGAGCAAATAGACTGATTATTGTGTTAAGCCACTAAGATTGGGGGCAGTCTGTTAAGCAGCAACAGATAACTGTTACTGCACATAACATTTTTGTCCCCTCCCTCCTGCTGGCACAAGATAGGCTGCAAAATGAATTCCCAAACAACATCCCTCTCTTCTTCCCAGCAGTATCCAAACTCAGGAATCCAGAGGATTAGGCAAAGCCCAAATTCCTCTTTGTATGTCCCTAATCCCATTAGTCATTGTAGCAGCTGATACCATTTTTTTCCCAGAAACCAAGCCCATTACCCAAGCCGACCTTCCCAAAATAACCAGGGTTGCTTGAGCGCTCGCTCTGCCCGTGCACGGGAGTGAGAGAGGGAGATTTCTCCCGGACTGTCTCAGGAGCCCATGGCCAGGGAACTCGCAAGTCTTTTCCAAGCGAGAGTGAAAGGGGCAGGGCAAGGCAGCTCACGGCGCGAGCCCCGGCCAGCGTGCTCTGAGGCTCACTCGATGCCCAGTGTCCCCTGCGGCTTCTGAAACCCCCACCCAGAGTGCACTGCTGGGTTTCGTGGAGATCTGTCATGCATTTATTTCTTCTCCCTCAGTCCCCAGGTCCCTGCTGTTTCCTCCCACCGAGCAGAGACCTGCCCAGCAAGACTCGCCTGGGAAATCATCTTGTAGTGTCCTGACCCCATGGAATTAAAAACCTGGCCCGCTACGTTAGCAAGGGTGAGTGGACAGACCTGTGATGCTGCCTCAAACACCTACAATCCCGGCTCTCCCAGCCGCAGAGAAGGTGTAATTAAGGTGCCCAAGAGCAGATGTGCCCTCGTTTTGCACAGGCCACCTGTCCCAGAGCCTTTGAAGCCAACCGTCTAGGGGCCCCGCCTGGACTGCCTTCCCCTTCCAAGACCGTGGTCACTTCCAAAGCAAGGCCCCAGGTCGGGCGTCTCGCACGTATCGAGTGGGAAATACCTGCAGATGGCGCGTCCAGGGCAGGGAAAACTTACGCCCCTTCAAGGCCCCACCCAGCCTTCTCCTCCAAGAGCTCCCCAGCTCCAGGGATGGCTCTGGACCCACCCAGGAAAACCTAAAACTTTCTCCCGCCCCCAGGACCACCCAGGATGAATCCAGCCCTCTAGCTCAGAGGTCAGAACCGCTTGCCTACATCCTCCGCTCAGCCCTGCTTTCTCCTCCCTCCTTCTGCAGAGACTGGTCCCTAATAAATACTTTGCACCCCAAACTGCCTCAGCTCAGCTTCTGGGAAACCTATCCCACAACAGGGACCCAATTCAAGGAGGGGATTTGTAACGGAACTGAAAGCCGTCACACTTGGAGAGCGACCAGTCCCGTCAGTCCTGTGGAACACAGTTCCAAGGTCTCTGAAACGGAAGGAGACAGAGCCATGGTCTGGCTCTGAGAACAGAGTTCTGTTGGGACAATACCTCTTGCAGATGGCTCCAGATCTCCTGCCCAGGCTGTGACAGAAAAGAACGTGCATTAGATTGATTTCCCTCAAAAGTGGAGCCCAAGACAAGGATTTGGGGACAGGTGGTCTATCTGGGAGCTAATCCGAGGAAGCAGGGGCGAAGGAGCAGGGACAGTGGCCAGGAGAAGGAACGCCACCGCAGCAGCGGGTGCTGTTACAACTTCCGCCGTGGACAACGGGACTCAATTCCACGGGAGCTCTCAGAGGTGCCCAGACCGCCACCCAGAACTGTGCACCAGCGCAGCACTCACCTACCCAGTCCTGCCCCAAGGGGTTGAGGGTCACCCCAGCCAGTAACTGCCCAGCTGTGGGCTCTGCTGGGCCCATGGCCAAGCTGGCTCACACGTTGTCAGGGAAGTCCCTTGGACAAAAAGTGGAAAGTCATGCCCGGCACAGAGAAGCTGGCAACAGGCCATCATAGCATCATAGCGAGGTGTAAGACACAGTAGTAAAAGAATTTACAAGACACAGAAACAGTATAGAACAGAAGATGGTGTACTCAGATCTGGTGTTTGGAAGTCAGAAAGATAGCTGCATAAAGGAGGCTAGGTCTGAGTAAGGTTTTGAAGGGTGAATAGGAGTCCACCACATCAGTAAGGTAGACAGCTCAACGTGGAGGCAAGACTGCACAGTGTGTTTGAGGTGCTGTGAGTATTTTGATATTTCTAGTCCGTAAAGATCAAGGAGAGAGGCACCAAAAACAGATTGATGAGGAAGGCAGGGGCTAGACCTGAGAAGCTCTACTACCGTTCCAAATAATTTAAACTTTTAACCAAAGACTATTTTTTTATTTTATTTTTTAAGTGATATGGTAAAATTTACTTTTTCTTTTGTTGTACGGTTTTATGAATTTTAACGCATGTAACCACCACCAGAATCAGGATACAGGACAGTTCCACAGCCTCAAAAAACTCCCTTTATAGTGACATCCTCCCCCCACTCCTAACCCTGGCAATCACTAATCTGTTCTTTATCACTATGTTTTGTCTTCTTTTTTGTTCTTTATCACTAAATGTTGTCATTATGTATGTCATATGATGGAGTCATACAGTATTAATATGTGACCTTATGAGATTAGCTTCTTTCACTCAGCATAATGCCTTTAAGATTTATCCAAATAGCTGCCTGTGTCAATAGTTGATCTTTCTATTGCTAGGTACAATGGTATTCCGTCATTTGGATATTTATGTGTTCCCCTGCTGGAGATCATTTGGGTTGTTTCTGGTTCAGGGCAATTATAAATAGAGCTGCTGTAAACATTTGTGTACAGGTCTTTGTACCAACGTAAATTTTCATGTCTCCAGGGAAAACACTCAGGAGTAGGATTGCTGGATCATATCTTAAGTTTGTACTTAACTTTCAAGAAACTGCCAATCTATTTTCCAGAATGGTTGTGCCATTTCGCGTTCTCGCCAGCAACGGATGAGAGTTCCAGTTGCTCCGTCTACTCATCAGCGTTTGAACAACTTTTTATGTCACCGTTCTGATTTGTACACAGCACAAAGGGCTTTAAGAAAAGGACTGATGTGATTGAACTGGGGAGAGAAATTAAAGGCAGGGAAATCAATTAGGAGAGTGATGCAGTCATGGAGACAAGAGACACTGGTGGCCTGGACAGGGTGACAGCAAAGGGGGTGAAGTGTAGAGGGGAGAGACTCTAGAGAAGAATCGGTGGGTCTTGGGGTCGAGGAAAGGAGTCTCAGATGACCTTCAGATTGCTGGCTCATCAAGACCCCAGGGTCCCACGTAGAGGGAAGCTGGAACTCCACTATGAGGAGCTGGGGAGAGTGGGGGGAGGGGGAGCAGCCTCCCTTCCCTGCTGGCTGTGAATCCCCAAGTGGATGATTGCACCAAACAGCTTGGCTCCATTTACTAAGGAAAATTTATGTCCCGCTGTGGGCGGGAGACGTGTCTATCTGCCAGACTGCATTTGCGAATTATAAACCTGCCAGCAGCCCACGATCTGGGAGCGACCTTCACTGGTCATAAACAGGAACGCAAACGTCCTGACAGCAAATCAGGTGAGGAGCCCCAAATGTGGCGCAGCCGGGGAAGGAGGCAGAAAACCCCACCAAATGTTCAAATTACTGCTGTCTCCTTCCTGGGGTAAATGAACTTCTCTTGTCTGCATTACTGCTGAGTTTGAGGAGTTGTTTTTGTCGGGTCTGGTTGTTCTTAGAAACCTGGGTGAGGTGATAAATTTTGAAGCCCCAGATAAAATTGAATGTGGACACCAGGAAATGGCAATGCTAATTAGAGCTGCCACTTTGGCATGATATTTGAGGCTTGCATTTAATATGGGCTTGGGTGAGCTGGGTGCTCAGAGTCTGGCTACCGGGAAAAGGGAACTTTATAGAAGAATCTCCAAGACTTCCTCCTAAAAAAGGGATCTCAGTGTATCCTGACTGGCCCAATGTGTGAGTCCCAAGCTAATGGAGCCCGTGCAGAGCTGGCCTCCACCGTGAGGAAAGGATTCTGAGGAGCTCTCCAGCAAGTTCCCTTGCTCTCATCTTTGTAGCATCCAGCCTCCTCTGAGAACCCCAAACATTGTACCTTACTGCGGAATTTTCAAAGTCTCTTTTTATCCTTGCTTCTATCTGAACCTTGCAAAAGTTCTAGTGTTATTATTCTACATTTTCATAGAAGGAATTGAGGTTCAGAGAACCTTATCTAAGGCCATATGTTAGATCAGTGGTAGAATTAAGATCAAAACTTGGGTCTTCAGATTCCACATCCAGAACAACCCTAGAGGGTCGCTTCATCATTACCTTTTCTTTGGGATGTTACTTCAAACCCCAAAGCCAATTGGGTGTCCTCACAGTCTGGTTAATCTGTATAGCAGACGTCTGTTGGATTGGATGCTCTTACCTCCACTTTCTGGGAGTGCTCCTCCTGCCTTCCCTCCATGTGGCTACAGCAGCCATGTTTGTACAATGGGATATACACTGCTCACCCACAGCTGATTGGCTCATAGTAGACACCTGACCAAAGGTGAGCCAATCAGAAGCCCTGCCCTGGGAAGTTAGAGTTGTGACTGAAAAAGAATAGATTCTCTCTGGAGGGCTGCAACATGGGACCTTTGACCATATCTTTCACTAACATGGAATGGACAACAGAATGCACAAGGAGAGAGAAGACTGAAGCCAAAGTACAGAGCAAATGAGAGAAACAAAGATGGTGGGGTAGGTAGTTAGGAGCCTTCTAGAAAAGAATATCCATTGAAGCTGGCCGCTGGGGTCTCAGAGCCTGTCTTGTTCTTGTATTTCCTGAGGTTTGAGTGCTCAGCTCTTCTTTGAACTTTGTGAGACTCTAATTCTGCCAGTAAACATCTGCTCCTTGCCCCCGTTTATCCTTAAACTTGTCAGAGCTGGTTTCTGTATCTTGGGGAGGAAGAAAAGGCTGGATGAATATAGATTCTCTTGCTTTCTTCACAGAACTGGTCACCGTCTGAAATGACCTCATTTACTTGTTTGTTGTTAGCTTCCTTCACTAGAGTGTCAGCTCCCTGGAAGCAGGGACCTTGTCTCTCCGAGCTAGAGCCCCAGTGCCCAGCACTGCACCTGGCACACAGCAGGCTCTCAAGACATAACTGTCAAGCAAATCAATAAATGAATGGGTTGGATATAGAGTCCCTCAGAAATCATCCAGTCCTACTGCCTCATCTTAGGAGTGGAAGGTCGAGGCCTGAGAAGGAGGGTGTTGACTAAGGTCCCTCAGGGAGTTTGCCGCTGACCTGGGACTCGAACGCAGGCATCCTGCCCCCTGCCCGATGCTGGAGGAATAAGCTGTCCAGAACAGTAGCAGTAAGAGCCACAAGGTGTCAGCTGGCCCCTGAGCACCTGGTGCCAAGCAAGCGCTTTCCTTGTGCTGGCTCAGTTAAGCCTCGTACCTGCCTGGCAGGGTGGCATCAAGACTCCCATTTTGCAGATGAGGAAACAGAGGCCTTGTACGCATTGCACAACTTTCCCAATGCCACACACTTGGTACATGGCAGTATACTCTTCTCATGTCCCTGTGTCCCTAACTTTTACTTTTGCTGAAAATTGTGCATGCACTGGTGCCCTTGTGCTTATCCTAGCGACTCAGGACCCCCACTCCATCCGGACTCTTTCTTTCTGGCCCATCATCGGTCTCACCTGTCAAAATGTATCTGTCCCATGTCCCATATCCTTGGATCCCTGCAGTCTGTCACTCCATTTAAAAAGGAATCTGCGCTAAGGTAACAATTCCTGGGAGAAGTTGATGGTGGCTCCTTTAAGAAGTCTTTGCATTTTAACACAGGACTTCCAAAGATCCAAGTCCTCCTTCACTCATAGGGATCACTCTCCGAGGTGGGAGTCCAGCACTGTGGCAAACAGTGGGTGTGGCAGTTTGCAGCTGGAGGCCTTCTGGACCCATCACGTCACGTCCCGTGGATGAATACTTGTTCCACCTACGTGGATAGTCAGGCTCATTTGCCAGGACACAGGAAAGACCCTGAAATGGAAAAAAGCATTAGCCTGGGGTCAGAAGACCTGCGTTTAAAGCCCAACTCCACTTCTCTCTAGCTTTGTGACTTTGGATTAGTTACTATAATTCTATGAATACTATGTAGTTTTTTTTTTAAATGAAGATGATAATAATGTCTTATAGTAGTGTCATGCAGCAAAATTCTTATAATAAAAATTAAGTGAGAAATAACTGCAGTAGACTCTTTGGACATTTATTGGCAAGCATTTATAGCAGCGAGCTCCTACTATAAACCAGGCCTGTGCTACGTGCAGAAACCAGCCCAAAGCTATTGTCTTTTCTGCCTTTGAATTTGAAAAGGCAGAGACCAAAGCTTCCCCTGTGAGTGCTGCTGGACTCTAGGAACAAAAGACCATCTCAGCAAAGGTTAATTGGTTAAATTTATTAGTCACTAGAAGAGGAATTTCCACTTGGTAATTAAGTTTGCAAATATTGTACAACCTTATGGAGTGTATTTCTCCAAATTGATGTGTTCTTTTTCATGTAATAATCAATTAGTGGGTGTTTCAGTTGCTTAATTAGCTCTGCCTGTAGATTAATCTTTGCATATTGAAATTGCAAACCTAGCCTTGTAATGTTGGCTTGCTTCTAAGATAAATCAAATTACTACAGCCCCAGCAAAGGTTCTGGGTTTTAAGAGTCACCAGAAGCCAGCAGGTCCCTTTAGCCACCTGAGCGTGGGGGCTTAGGGAGGATTTGGCATATAATAGCCAGGCTAATCATATTTACCCACAGAGAGGACTCTGTGTCAGTTCTTACTTCTGCTCTTAGGCAAAACTGCCTGTTGAATGATTAAATCCCCTGAGCCATTTAGGTCTCTTGCCCGGGTCTCGATATTATTGTGGAGTAAAAGATACGTTTCCCATTCCCTGGGCAGAAGTGAGAGCTGGCAGGCGGAACCCATTCCTCGCTTCATTAAGGAAGCTGGAAGGTGAAAGGAAGGGTGAATTCATGACCAGTTCTGACTCCACAACCCAGGGGAAATTCCAGCTCCTCCCAGAGCCTCCTCTGACTGTGCCTAGCTACGGTGTCACCTCCCTACCTCCACATCTCTCTACCTACGAAGGCCATAACCCGGCTCTCGCCTGTTGCCTACCATGGGGCAGGCATGGCATGGGCACCCATTTAGAATCACACATCAGACAGGCCTGGGTCCGAATCCTGACTCTGCTCTCTACTAGCTGTGTGACTCTCCTCACATGTAAAATGAAAATAATAATATTCCACCTCCTCACTCAGCCCAAGTGAGGTTCAAACGAGAACAGCACTGTAAAGATTTTTGGTAAATGGTAAATGGTATACATGGTATACATGTAAATGGTTATTTGTGTTTCATGGTATTTTCTTGCACCTTTCAAAAGCAGGGGCTGAGTTTCTGCTTCTGCCGTCTCGGGTCCCCGCCCTGCCCAGCCCAGGACTAGTGTGCAGCACAGCCGAGTGCCCAGCAGGACACAGGGACACCTTGCCTTGGCCAGCCTTCCTTGGGATTTTGTTGTGTGTTCCCTGAACCTGAACTCCCTCTTCGTTTGATTTCCTGGAGGTTATTTTGAGAAATTTAGGAGAAGTAAAAT
Organism: Propithecus coquereli; assembly: GCF_000956105.1. Classification (NCBI taxonomy): domain Eukaryota; kingdom Metazoa; phylum Chordata; class Mammalia; order Primates; family Indriidae; genus Propithecus; species Propithecus coquereli. The sequence continues at coordinate 1,073,808 of NW_012150374.1, read as the reverse complement.
CCTATCTCTAGAGCTTCCCTATTCTTGGGGCTATGTAGACCGCACTGCCCATATAATCAGATATCCACTGCTTCTGCCATTACCTTTTAGACACGGTCAGTTAAAACAAGAAGTGAGAACTTGACCTTCCCTGTGTGACTCAGCCAGGAGAAAATTCCACGTTGAGGCCAGAACCATCACATTGGCTTGCACAGGGGCCCAGTACCCAAGGCACAGCCAAAAGGCCCACGGACTCTCCACTAAGCTTCCCGGTGACTCCAGGGAGCATCCGGGACCCCTTCATGGAGCTGCAGTGACCAGTGTTCCCACAGGGGGACCGCCCACAGCCAGCCGCCAGAACTCTGCCCACGCCGCCGTGGATTGAGGTCATGCGGGAGGGATCTGTCACCCCGTGGGAAGGAGTGCTCCCCAAGGCAGGGACCCCCTCTGGCCCAGAACACTCAACACAGCCCTGAGCACATGGTAAGTGCTCAGTAAAGGAATTCCTTTCCCCAGCAAAGGAATTACACAAATAAAGGAATCAGCGAACCAGTGAATGCGTAGAGTAAAGGAGTTAATGAGTAAACGAATGGAATGAATGAACAAATAAAAGAATGAATGAGAGAATGAAGAAAGGGATGGATTTTGATGATCCAAGCCAAGAATGAAGAGCCCAGGCTTCCTGCCCCCACCTCCTCTTCTATACAGCACATTCTTCCAAAAGCTCAGAGCTTCCGGGAGCCAAGCAAGTAATGAAACCACTTTTTGTTACATCTAGGAATGTCCCTCGTCCTTAAGGCACAGAATGTGTTTTCAAGTCATTGAGAAATTAGTTTTTACACTTGTTTATCTGCTGCCTGGGAACACGGGCTGTTTCTACAGCCAACATACCTGTGTCTGGGGTCCTCATTCAGAGCCATGCGGCCCTCACCCGTCCACACCATGGGGGGACAGAACTTCCTCAAGGAACTGCAAGTTCCAGAAACGGCCACCCAGAGCCTCCATGAACACTTCAGTGACTCAAAGTGACATTTACGTGGGGCAGGTAACTGAGGGCTGAAGCTTTTCCCTTGAAACGCAGGAAGAATAAACACTCTCCCGCCCCAACCACCAACTCCTCTCCTCCCAGCTTGGAACGAGGTCTCCCTGGCCCTGTGTTCCCAAAGCCTGGCGTTTTTGCTGTACGGTGGCACTTAGCACCGTCTACTAAGAAATTCTGCCAAGGGACATGGTAAAGACCTGGACCAACTTAGCTGGAAGCACGTGTGGAAGGGTCCAGCCGGCGTAACCCAGAGCAGCCCGCCATGCACGCTGCGCAGCTGGGCCCAGGGTTTCCAGGGGAACCGTAAACAGCTTGAATTGTTTGCTTTTCCATCCCTCTCTGCCCTGATCAAGGACGGATGCATGGCCCAGCCTCTTTTCTCAGCTGCTAAGTAATGAGTTTATTTCCTCCCCCAGCCCCACCAGGGCGCACGCCTCCCTGGCAAGTTGGTTACCTTGTCACTCACACGTGAGAAACCTGTGTGCAAAATAACTGATCGTCTCTACATCGTTGCTGGAAACTACTGAGCATGTGCTATGCTTAAAACACAGAAACATAGCGAGTGCTCAACAAATGTTAGCTGCTAATATATGCAGGTTGTGCGGGTACAGTGTCACTCCCGCCCCAGAGGTGTTCCCTCCGTCCTACCTGTGACCACAACTCAGCAATGCTTTGTGATGGGTCAAGTGGCATTGTTTTAATTCAACAAAACTCACCGGGTCTACTATGTCCCAAACACTGCGCTAGGTGGAGATTCAACGGTAAACTCCAAATAGGCCCGCTCTGCCTGCATGAGGCTTGCAGTTTGATGTGGGAGACAGACACTGAGCAAACGGACACCCGAGTTAATATACCGTCACGTACCGTGGTGGGAACTAAGGAGGAGATTCGCAGGGTGCCACGGAAGAGCCTAGCAGGGGAAACCTAATTTGGTCAGAAAGTCAGACAAGGCGTTTCTGAGGAAGCCACGTTTAAACAAAGACTAAAAGGACAGTGAGAGGGAGGAAAGTGATAAATGGTAAATTGCCCACTTTGAGAGATATAAGCGACTATAAATTTTCGTTGTTCTTTGAGTTCTTAAAAGGAATGAACCAGAAAGTCTAGCTACTCAAAAGGAGCCAATAGCGAAACCATAAAGTTAAGGACTTTCACGCAGTGTAAATAATATTCTGTATTCAGCTGTTTTGCAAGAATTGTCATGTACATGTGCCACAATTAGCAATTTCTAAAAATCTAGATTTCTACGAGAGCTGGGTTACGAAGGGAGTGCTCTTGCTGGGGAAAGGAGACTCTGCCTTCCTTAGAGGCGTCCTGTGTATATTAGGGTCACAGGGCTGTGTGGGGTAAGGAAAGAGTTTGAGAGTCAGGTCAGAGGCCCTGGGGCCAAGATCTCATTTTCCCCTTACTAGCGATGTGTCCTGTGGTGGTCATTTATCCCCCTGGGCTTCGCGTTCTCTGTCCTTACATGGATACCTTTCTCCACTCCCAGCTGCCTTGAGGGTTTTCATGAGGAACAAATGAGCAAAGCCCTGGGGAAATGCTAGCTGTCTGCATCTGCCTCTGCCTCCAAATTGTGAGCTACTTCAGGACAGGAATTGTATGTACCTAGAACACAGCAGGAGACTGGGGGTGTCTAAGGAGGAAGTGAATTAAGTCAGATGGTGTTAAGAGGTAGGATGATGATACAGGTTCTAAATTCAGAAAAACCTAGGATTGAATCTGCACCCTGCCCCTTTCTAGCTGTGTGACCTCAGGCTAGTTACTGAAACCTCTCTGCCTCAGTTTCCCTAGTAATGTGATGGGGATAATAATGCCCATTTTTCAAAGCAGAGTGGAAGGATAGTGAAAATAAAGGAGGTAGATCAGCGTCCAGGTACCACTCTTGAGCCACAACACTTAATCCAAGCTCTTTCCTGCCTAAGAGTCTTTGCACATGCTATTCCTTGTGCCTGGAATGCTGTTCCTCTAGCTTTTCCATGGCTGGCCAATCCTTACCTTGAATGTTGTTCCCTCTGTGAGGCCTTTTTTGGCCAACCCACTTAAGTAGCTTCCTCTATAAATCTCTACCAGAAAACTCCGTTTGATACCTGCATTAGTAATCTATTCCCATGTAAAAAAAAAAAAAAATTACCCCCAAATTTAGTAGCTTAAAAACAAATGATCATAATCTTACAGTTTCCAGGGGTTGGGGATCCAGGCTCAGCTAGTCGGGACTTCTGGCTAAGGGTCCGTGCCCGTCATTTCAAAGCTGGAAGGGTGTGGATCCACACCCAGGCTCACTCGCGAGGCTGTGGACAGGCCCAGGGTCCTCGCTGGCTGTTGGCTGCAGACATCCGCTCCTTGCCACGGGAGCCCGCCCTAGGGCTGGGGCGGACGTGGTGGCTGGCTCCGGTCAGAGTGAGCTCTCACAGAGAGAGAGTGGGCCGCAGAGAGAGGGAGGGAGACTGGTGACAAGCACACCGGAAGTCACACGTTCTGTCGTGACTACCAGAAAGCAGAATCGCCGGGGGTCATTCTAGAGGAGGCCCACCAAAGTCAACTCTGTAACACTTTTCCCAATTCACTATTTCCCGTTAGTTTCTTCACCTCTTTTTAAACATTTTATTTAAAGAAGGGGTCTCACTATGTTGCCCAAGCTGGTCTCAAACTCCTGGCCTCGGCTGATCCTCCCACCTCACCCCACCAAGTAGCTGGGATTGTAGGCACGAGCCACCGCTCCCAGCTTATGCCTTCCATGTCTTTATGCCCTACAAGACTATAAGCTCCGGGAGGGCAGGGACTGCGTGCCAGACTAGCAGCAGGAGCTTAATAAATATTCGCTAAACGAGTTAATACCGGAGGACCCACTGTGCGCCCAGCACCGTGCTAGCGGAGAGGGAGACCCAGGCCCTCCTCCCGAGCACGCAAGACAGGTGAGAACTGGACAGGCCGGCGGCTTATGTCTTCACTGCTCTGTTTTTTAGACCTCAAGAGGGACCGTGACTCTTGCCTCGCAAAACGACTGAGAAAGTTGCCAGTTTCTGCAGAAGGCTTTGTTTTGCCTTCTGGGTCCCCGTCATAATCTGCGACTTTGTGCCAACTCACCCCTGCGTGTTGCGGGGAACGGGCGGGGCGGCCGGGGAGGCGCGGACACACAGCGCAAGGAGAAAAGCTCTACAGGGCAAATAATCCTCGGAGAGGTTTGACGAGCCGACCTGACTGCTGCCCGCTGCCCTGTTTGACGAGTAGTTCGCCGCAGAGCCCGGCCGGCGGGAGCTTTGACCTTGGAGGGAGAGCGATCCGTCTTCATGGAAACACGCTGTCATGCGCGCACGTCTCAATTCCGCCTGGGAAGGCGCCGAGGCTGCGCGCGCAGAGAGCCTTGGACGTGGCTAAGGAGGAAAAATGTGCGGCCCACCCGGGGACACGGAAGCAGCTCGAATTAACCCGGAGTGGCGCTGGAGGGCACGCTCGAAATCAGCAGGTTTCCCTCCAGCGGCGGCGCGTCCTCAGCAAGGCCACTGCTTCCCCGGGGAGCTGAAGTGCCCCTCACCCCCCATGTTCCGTGACCCGGGTCTCCATTTGTCACCGCGGACGAGGGGCAGGGGGAGAGCTTTGGGAGCAGCACCCTGCATCATCCTGAAGGTCAGGGAAGTGACGCCCTAGCGGACAGGACGGGAGATAAATCTAGCGTCTCCACGGTCGCCTCCCTGAGGACCCGGCTGAGCCGTGCACTCGGTCGGCGCTGACGGCGCGGGGGAGATTTATCTGCCGGTCCGGCCGCGGCAGGACCGGCGGACTCGTGAATCCGGAGGACGGGCATTGACCGAAGCCCAGGGTGTGCTGATTGAAAAAGAGAGAGGGGCAGGAAGAAGAGCTCGGAGCTCCTGCCGGCCCCGTTTTGAGTGACACGGGCTCAGGGTATTATGGGATGGCTGGGCCTGGCTATTTCGGGATGAATTGGCCAAACAGAGAATGTTCGTGGGGAGAAAATAAAAGCCAGAGGTGCTCTGGGAAGCTTATCACGGGCAACTAATAAAGCGACGTTTGCCGGGGAGGGGAGAGGCAGGCGAGGGGCTCTGAGGGACAGGCCGAGGCTCACGGCCCAAAGGCGAACCGCAGGGCTGCGCTCGCAGAGCGATGTGCTCTCCCCGCGTCTGCGGGCGCACCAGTGGAGGGCAGGGGACGAGGCCTGGTTCAGAGGGCAGATGTCCATCATTGCGAGGCGAGGCCAGGGCCAACGTGCCTAGAGGCAGAGGGCTGGACGAGATGACCTCCGATGATGTTCTTCTGGCAGGGCTGTGATTTATCTCCCAATTTTTTCGTGTGTGGTTGTTGTCTTTTCTTATCTCTGTGTCTGTGTGTTTGATTGCTTGCCAGAGCCATTTTTAGTCCACTAAATATTGGGAAGCCAAAGACCTAGTCCTGAGTTTTTAAAAGGGTGAGGTTTTATGCATTCAGCCCTTTCATCTTCACATTGCGCGAGGTGGAGGCAGAGGGGGTAACCGCCAGCCTGGCCTCAGTGCAAACCCGCTGCTCAGCTCTGACCCCAGCCAGAGACAGGAAGGGGCCCACGTCGGCTCCACAGAGCTGTGCCCGGCCCTAGGACCCACGGGAGCCTCAGGAAGAGAGAGTCCCATGACCAAGTCACTGGGGTGTGTTAAGGGATACAAAAGAGAGTTGAGAACAACTCAAAATAGTCCCTCGATATGAACAGCTTAACACACAATTACCAAGTATGACCCAATACCTTCACTCAATAGCTGACAAGTACCAAGTAGTCCCCAGTGGCTCCGTTGGAGCCAAGGTACCAGCCGACCAGCCACAGAAGCTCTTCTGAGCCTGTGTTTCTGCTCGGCACGACATCTATCCTCAGCTTGGTTTTTCCCCACCCAGGGGTGACATTGACCTGGTCACTCTACTGCAGCCTGGAGAACCATTTTTATTCTTTGGGTGGGGCTGTCCTCACATTCTATACAGGTTTCAGATTAGAGTATTGATGATCTGTGAACAATGGTTAACTAGCTATTGATATTTCAAAAGGAAATAACACTTTGAAGACAAACACTTCAAGGGACAGTGTCCTGCGAATTCTACTTATATTTATGGCAAAACCCACCAAATTCTTCTTCTGCCTTCCTTTTGACATCAGAAAATGGTATATGCTAGTCAGTTTCTGGTTTTATAAGGTTCCATACATTGCCAATGTTCAAAGAATTGGAAAAAAAATAATACACTGACACTCAAGTTTCATCACCAGATAATTATGGCTCTGTGGGCTTGGGGTAGCCAGACCTTCTGCTGTATCAGGGGAAGCCATGCTTCTGGGTTTTTATGTGATATCCCCAATTTTAAAATGTGAACATCTAAATATTTTACATAACCATGGAGGCGGCATGATCGCCATGGAGAAGCAAACATGACTGGTGCCAGATTCGTTGGCAAGGCTGCTGCGCTGGATCGGGGATCCTGAAGTTTCTGAGTGATTGATTGAGATTTTAGTTTTCTAGTTGCTTGCTTTCTGAATTTATTGTATGTTTTTACATTAAATGTTCATAGAGAGATGGCAGAGGGGAGAGAAGGGAAGGGTTGAAAAGGAAGCAGCATAACCCTAGGCAAATCCCTTCCCCCGCTTACAAAAGTGCTTTGATGAGCTCTTGGATGTCATTCAAAGCATGAAGGCTCAGTGACAGGGAGATTGCGAGAGAGGAGCGGGGAGGAAAATGGAGATTGTTCAGCTGGACTGGGGCTGTGTGGCCTCCTGACACCCCCCAGAGACTCTCTTTGAGATGACAGCTGTGTGTTCTGCAGAGGTTCCCATTCCGCTGGCTGGCCATGAACAGTCGCTGACCTGCTGGAAGAAAGGTCCTCAGGTCACCCTAATCCATGTACTACACACCAATCGATAACACGAGAGTTACACCCCCACCCGTAAACATGTAACTCAATCAGCACTGTGAAGACAGGGGCAAAATTGGCCCCTGAAAGCTTGCTGTGAACAGCAGAAAGTGTGGGTGATTTCGTTATCTGAGATTGCTTTGTCATATTTCTGCTGAACCAAAGGATAACTGAAATGAACATTAATAATTCAGCACCACGGCCGGGGCCAGGGCTGCAGACTCTCTGGGCCCTCCCAGCGCTGGGCTCCTCCTGAGTTCAGGTGTGGGACCACTCCGGACGCCTGCGGGCCCATGGGCAGTCTCGGAGGCAAGGTCTGTGCCACTCCCCACAGTGACTCAAATCCGTGTTTGCAGACCCCAAAGGAGGTTGGGCCCTTGTGGAGCACAGATGGACCCCACCCCGGACGCAGCCCTTGGTCAGGCCTCCTGGGCAGCATCTGGCAGCTCGGGGAACGCGGGGCCCCTCCAGGCCAGGGTTTCCTCCTTTCTTTGGATGTTGTTTCCGTCTAGTGTCCATGGGTTTTCTTTTGACCCAGGGGACGGGCTACGGTGTATAGACCAGAACTTTTCTTCTTCCTGGTCTCTTTTCCTACCTCCCATCCTCTCTCACCTTAGCCTTTTCCTTTCCTCTCTTTTCTTCTCTCTTTCGGCTCCTTTTCTTCTGTTTTATGGCATTCATGATCTCTCTTCTTTTAATAGAATCCTAGCATGCCAAAGCCCCATGTGCCCTAGTGGCTTCTGATGCCAGGTTAGCAAACCCTGAAGCCCTGGGGCCAGGCAGGCCAGGCAGACCTGTGCAGCGGGCTGGCGCCCAGCACTGGTGAGAAGCGCTGCTGCAGACAGCTGCGGGGTGTCCCCTGTCTGGGCACTTTATGTGCCAGACCCAAATGCTGGCCAAACAAAGCACATTTGGGACCTGATATGGCCCGTGGGTCCCAGTTTGAGACCCAGTCCAAGCTGGCCCCTTCCCTACAGAGGACGAAGTCAAGGATCCGAGGAAGAGAAATGACTGGCCCAGGGCCACGCAGGGGCAGAGTCTCTGGGCTTCCAGGCTACAGTCCTTTCCAGAACCTGAGCTGTGTTTCTCTGTCCTTCATGCCTCTGCGTCCTCGTTCAACATGGCTCATTCCCGCCCCAGGCCTGAGGACCCGCAGGAACCAGCCAAGCCCTTTGCCCTCCCAGGACCTCCGTCTGTCCTGGGAGGTCACATGTGCCATTCAGTGTAACTGGGGTCCGGGAAGGGTCACAGGCTGTCTGCTGGGATCCCTACAGGTACCAAGGAGGTTCCCTGTCAGGCCCCAGTCCAGGGTTGTCCAGGGTGACCTTCCCTCTGACCTTGGACTGTCACCCGGAAACCCTGGCTCTTATGCACCAGCTCCTGAGTGATGGGCCTGAGCAAATACCTCCATGGAAACATCCACTCGCTGTCCCACCTTGTGGCAGGCCTGAGGACAGCCTGTGTGCTGGGTAGCAAGACTGCCCTCTCCCTACCCTCCAGAAACGGGACTGGATGAAGCTGCCAGCTTTCCAATGTCCCCTGAGCTCAGGCCTCTGACACCCAAAGATCCCGGCTGGAATGAAAATCACAGTGAGGCCTCAGTGTGGGGGGAACCTGACCCGAGTCCAGGCTGGAAGGCCCACTGGCCAGGTCTTTATTTCCCAGTCCACCAGGTCTCTATGCTTGTCGGGAGTGAGCCACAGGCGCTTGGAGAAGGCACAACCTCACTCAGTTACTCACTGGGGCGTTCACTCAACAAGCATCTGCCAAGGGCCTCCTTGTTGTGGGCCTGGAAGTGGAGACCCGGACTCTGCCTCCAGCACCCACTGTGCTGGGGGAGATGGCAGCCAGCAGAGCTCTTCCTGGGGTGTGGCTGAGAAGACCAGGGCCCAGGGGCTTCTTTCCTGCTTCCTTGCTTCCCCTGAGGATTGCCTGACCTCTGGCCTCATTCTCCAATTTTGCTTCTACCTTCATTTTGAGTCTCAATCTCCCAACCCTCCTCAAACTCTCATTCCTTTAGCTCCTACCATAGTCCCTGGAGGAACACTGGGCTGTGTTTAGTCCCATCTCGCAGATGAGGAAACTGAGGTCCAGAAAGGAGAACTGATCCACTCAGTCTCAGGGGTGAGAGGTAGAGCTGGAATAAGGCCCCAGTTTCTCCTGCCATCGTGGAGAAGGAAAGGGAGGCGTCATGGAAGGGGCAGCAGCCTTGGAATCCAGGCACATCCTCACCTCTGAGAAAAAAGCCTTGACCTTGAGGCAGAGGTGCAGGTCCATAGGTGGGTCCAGTATTCTGTTGTCAGAGCCTGAGGACAGTCGAGCATTTCAGGAGAGAACTAGTTAAAGTCAAATAATCCCTACACAAATTGAATACTTACTCATTGCTTGGTATTTACTAAGCACCAATACTGAGTTCTAAGGGGTTTACATTTAATCTTTACAACAACCATATGGAGGTTGGTAGGACTTTATCCCTACTTTGCAGCCAGAGAACTGAGATACTGAGAGGTTATCTCACAACGAAGCAGGGAAGCGGCTCCTAAGACCAACCCTCCAGACCGCTGGGGTGCGCGGCTTGGCCAGAGCGTGCCTCCTCGTTTTGAAGGAGGAGTGTTGACTGATAAAGGAAAGAGGGAGGTAACAGAGCCTGGGCATTGCCAAACAAATGCCCGGGAAGCCATTCCAGCAGATGTCAGCATGAAGACCTAGAAGGTAGACGTGTCCTGCCTCTGCAGGGCAGGACGGCTGGGCCTTGGGTGCTGGCCAGCTGTCACTCCGAGAGGCCTTTTTCAGAGGAAGCAACCAAAACACAGAGATGCACACAACTGAGCGAAGCAGTGCTCTTTTGGCAAACCTCAAACTCACGCTCCAGAGACCCTGCAGCGGCTGGCTGTGAGCGGTCCACGGACCCCCACCCTGCCTCGCAGTCAGAGATGCGCTTCTTTGGTTAAGGGGCCGTCACCTGTTAACACGTACAGAGCGAGGCAGCTCATCAGGCCTCTGTCGGTTGTACAAGTTTTCTAGCGATAATTCAGTGGCTTCAAACAACAGGCATTTGTTATCTCATGTCTGCGGGTTGGGGCCCTGGGCAAGCTGAGCCGTGGTGCATACACCTCTGCTCCAGGGCCTCTCACGAGGCTGCACTCAAGGGTCGGCCATCGCATCCGAAGCTCTCCTGGGAAGGATCTGCTTCCACACTCACGTGGTCGTTGGTAGGACTCGGTTCCTTGCGGGATGTAGGCCTAAGAGCCTCTGTTTCCTGCTGGCTATTTAGTATCCAGAGGTCGACTTCAGCTCCTTGCCACAAGGGACTCTCCGAAATGAACCTTTCACCAAAAGTGTGCAAGCTGAGAACGCAATCAAGAAAGTCTGCTAGCAAGACAGAGGTTGCAGTAATCTTTTGTGATCCCATTATGGAAGTGACATCCCCTCGACTCAGAGGTATCCTGTTGCTTAGAAGCAAGTTACTCCAAGGGACAGGATTACACAGGCTGTGAATACTGGGAGCCAGGGATTACTGGAGGTCATCTTAAGAGCTGTCTACCACATCAGTCATTTTTATGTTAGTATAAATTAGTTCATCAGCTCTTTCCAGAAAAATGGTTAGGTGATGGCAGGGGGATTTTCAACAAAAGAAAAAAGGAGGGACAAGTTTGTGATCTGAGCTCTGCTCTGGCAAGGTGGGCCTGGTGAACAAGCTCTAAACTGCCAATAAACCAAATGTGGGTTTCCCTGAGCCTCACATCCCTATTTGTAGACAGGTGGAGGCAGAGAGAACTGAGCCAGTCTCTGTGGTTTTTCTCCATTTGTTCCTGTGCCATGGCTTTGGCACTAAGTCAAGAATTGAACATCCCATGGTGGTGAGATTGGCACTATCCCTGCACTGACCCCATCACCAAAGCATCCTCCCCCTCTCTGGCATAAAGGACATCCAACTCTAGCTGCTTGTGCACACCGCCTCCGAAGCATGTGCCACAATACTGAACGGCTCCTCGGGTCTGCTACTAAGATCCCAGGCTCAACGTCGTGGGGATTAGCCTAGCCACTTACGTTTTGGACATTGTCACTCCCTGCACTTCCAAAGCCAGAGCGTTCTCCCTAGGGAGGTTATATAAAGGAACACTTACTTCATTAAAAGACCTCTGACAAAGACACATCATTAGCCAAGATTGGCTTAACAAAGGCTTAATAAAGACAACAATGAGGAGACATTAACTCATTTGGCTCATATTTGAGAAGCTGACACATCTTAGATGCAGGGCTTTTTTTCAGCATCAGTCATGGACCAGATCTATTTGCATTGGAAAGTAGCTAATGCGCTGATGTCCCAGAAATCTTGTGCCGAAGCCAAGAAGACATTAAACCTGTCTAAATGCATAAACTCCCTCCTTACCCACAAAGCTCACCACCGCCCCAGCCGGACCCCTCCGAGGCTGAGACATGTTGCACGTGGAGGCTGGAGTCTGTTTCATTTCCCTTACAGTGCAACTTCCCGTTCTCGTTCATTTATTTTGAGCAAATTATTCAGCCTAGTTGACAAGCATGAAAAAAACATGACCTGCCCTGGGCTTTTCAAAAGAGATTTTCTCCTAAATATGATTCATTGTGCTCTGATCTCTCACTGTATTTTTATCAAATGTTCCACGCCACCTCTTAAAAGGACACTGTCAACTCCGTGGTTATGGCTGGTTTCTTTAACTCTATTGTCAGATGAATCCCTTATCAACCCGTAACAGAAAATTCCACCGTCCAGAGTCTGTGGGAGACGCCCAGAGGAACCTCTGGGAGTCTAGAGACAGATCACAAAGACCCTCAATCACAAACATGTATTGGGTAACTGTGATATGCCAGCCCCATTCTATGCAAGGCATATATGGTCCCTGATCTCATAGAAGTTACATTCTAGAAGAAGAAATAGACTCTAAACAAATAAAGAATGAGATAAATAAAATAATTTTGGACATTGATAAGTGTTATGAAGAAAATAAAAAAGGCTGATGCAACAGAAAATCTCCCCAAGGAAGCTCCATTTGAGCAGAGCCCTGAGTGAAGATGGGGGAGCCTAGCAAGTTTCTAAGGGAAGAACATTCCAGAAAAGAGAACAGTGGCTCTCCATCTCACATATCACGGATGCCACCAGTCAAGCGAGGTCAAGTTGCTGCCTGCAGGGTTTGTGGGCCAGGAAGCCCAGCTCTTCCCGTGAGCAGAGAGGAGCGGAAAGATCTGCAAGGGAGGTCCTGGGACGTGGGCTCCGTCCTCTGCGGGACGCATCAAGGGCACTGGCAGCAGGAACACTCCGTCTAGCTCAGAGCATAGCCTGAAGGAGGTGCTAAATATAGTTAGCTGAATAAGAAAATGAATGGTTAAAGGGGAGACAAAAGGCTTGGAAGAATCACGACTAGCCAGCCAAAGGTCATAGGTGAATGATTCTTAGTGCACAGGGCCTATTGGGCATGGCGCACCTTACTTCCGGATAATTATTATTATAAATCACAATTCATTTAGCACTTATAATGCTCAAAGCCTTCATTGACCACTTTAGTAAACAATTTGTATGCATCACCTCTTTGAATTCTCCCAAAACTCTTTGAGGGAGGTATTATTTCCTGTTACACACAAAGATATTGAATCACACTGATCCACCACACTCTTCCATCTCACTCATGAGTGGATGTGGGGAATAAAGGAGGATGAGATTTGGGGCATTTCATGACCATCCTGTGTCCCACTAGACCATGACTCCATCCCACTATTGGAGAAGTCTCAGGAGAAATTGTTTCTAATGGCCTCATAGGTGTTCATGGTCCTGAGTTGGTGACTCTGTGGCTTTCTCGGTTTTCTTGCACATTTATCCATTTACTCAAATATATTTATTGAGCATCTACTATGTGCCAAGCACTGTACCAGAGATATATCAGTAAACAAAACAGACTAAAGATCCTAGAACCATGAGCCTCTTCCCACCAAGAAGTAACTCTTGGCACACGGAACAAGAAGAACAAAGCAGAGACTGGCAAAGCAACTATTCATGTCTGGTCTTTGTTCTCCTCCCACATCCACAGCCCAAACATCTCTAAAACACATGGGCATTCTTTAAACCAGCAGAACATGGCAGGGGGACAGGTGGGTAAGAAACGGCCAGGAAGCTCACCGAACACAAAAACAAGCCGAAAAGCAAGGTCCAGCCAGTGCCAGGGCTGGCCTCTTTGTCCACAAGAGGTAAGATGCCACAGAGGCCAGTCTCGTCTGAAGCCAAAAGTGGTGACTGAGCCTCTATGGCTGGTTTTCGGATTCAACACCTGCGTACACTGCCAGCTGGAGCATCCCTTCGTTGTCCCATTCACTTCAAGTGCCCACACACCTCCCCGGCCATCCACCAGCCTTGCCTTTCTCAACCGTCTTCTCCACGTTGCCATGGATTTCTCTCCCAACTCTCTTTCGTGTTGCAATGGCAAGAAGGGAAGGTTTCCTCCTCTGTAGGGCAGCGGAAGGAAAGTGCTGTCTATCTGGCAGAACAGCTCTCCTGCAAAGAGCGGTGGAGGACACGGGGCTGGGATGAAGTGGCCAGCAGCTTCCTGTCCAGGTGCTCTCCACCCCTTGGGCAAGCTGCTCTTCGTGGTGGTCACATAAAATCCCTTGCCTCTTGCAAGCCAAAGGCACAGTGTGTATCCTCATTGCGCTGAGTAGTGTCCCCTCATAAGGACCTCATAACTGTCTCTGGTGGGTGGGTTGCCACCCACCAGTTTCGTCCCTCAGTTTTCATGCTGTCTCAACACCCCTCAACTCCATGAGGTCTTTAGACCTCAAACAACTCAAACACCCTGTGCCTATATATGTTCTGCAGTTTTGATGCCTCATCCTGACAGCCTGTCAGCACCACCTACTAGCTGGGTGGTCTTAGGTGAGTTACCAAACCCTCTGAGCATCATTTCCCTTCCTCCATTGATAAAATGGAAATAATACTACTTAGCTCATTCAAGGTATTGAGAGTGGGTGCAAATCTCTTTGCAAAGTTCTTGGCAACTTGGAGGCATAAAGTTTGTGGTTCTCAGCTCTCGGTACTCATGAGAATCATCCAGGGAGCTTTGAAAAAATTCTGATGCCCGGGCCCCAACTCAGACCCATAAAATTGGAATCTCTGGGAGTGGGAGCCTGGGCATCAGTATTTTTTAAAACTCCCAAAGTGATTCTAATTTGCAGCTAGGAAAGACGGCCACTTCACTGGGTAAAGGTAGCTATGATGATTGTTGCTATTACTAGGTTTTAACCCACATTGTCCAGATGCAAAGCCAAAGGTACGTGGAACCTCTAGGAAACAAGACTTGCTTGTATCTAAAATTGGCGGACGGGTATTTGTATACACAAGGAGTGCAACGCGCACTACCCGAAGGATGGACATATTTGAAACACGGAGTTGGGGGGGGGAACCCAGGGCAACACACATAACCTAAACATCTGTACCCCCATAATATGCTGAAATAAAAAAAAATTTAAAAAAAATAAATAAGTAAAATAAAATAAAATTGGCGGAGTGTCTGTGATTCGCAGCCAAGCCCCTCTCATCTTTCAGAGAGAACTAAACGAACCTCAGAAGTCCATAGCCCGTGGCACAGTGTCGTAGGTAAAAGGCACCTAATCAAAAATTTCAGGGGTAATTGGCAAATTGGCTCTTCATAAGAAGGAAGTAATCTGAATTAGCACCATGAGGTAGTGGGGAGAGCTGCCCACGGCTCTGTGCCCTGGGCTTGTGCCGCGTCTGCATAAATGCATCAGTCCCAGGGACACGCGTTCCTCCCTCACGCGACCCTGCCGGCGAGCCACATCTGAGATCAGCGGATGACGGCGGGAGAGGGGAGCCCGCTTGGCGCATTTGAGTTCCAAAGCCACACGGTCTGATCCGGAGTACGGGCGCGAGAACCTGGGCGCCCACGCGAGGCCGAGCTGGCAAGTGTGGAAGTGAACCCCGGGAAGCAAAGCATCTGTGGTCTGAACAGGACGAGCTGCCCGGTTTGTGACATCGCTGCCTTGCGGTGGGATTTACGACATCAATGTCTTCAAAGGCCGTTAAGAAAAAAAAAAAAAAAGTCTCCTTTTCCTGTGTCCCTCTCCGTCTCAACTGGAGTCAGAGCCCTCATTATTCCGTTAGCTTGTCTCATTCCCTTGGTGGCAACTGAGTTCATGAGCATTTGATTTAAGCTGCAATTAAAAGCCCCAATCACAGAAATACATTTTTAGAAGATAATTGGGCGCACCATGCCAGCCTGTTGGCCTATTAGCCGGCTCTAATTGTGGGCCTGTAAATTAAAAGCAAGTGCAAGTAAATAGTTCGTCCAAAGACATGTGAGAGGGAAAGATGCTGTGCTCCCACTGACCGAGGACTCTGCCCTCCGCCCAAGCGGGACCCACCGCTCTGGTCCAAACGGGGTGTGGGCGCCAGGGCACCGCAGTGCTCCGCGCCTGAGAATGAAGAGCTCTGGAGAGAACGGTTCTCTGTCTTGCTCTTTTGCTTCCCCGTCCTGCTTCTTTCTTTCCTGTTCCTATCGGTGACGCCCCCAAAACAAGCCTTAAGATCTTTATTTCTTCATTTTTCCCCCTCCTCTCATAGCAGTAGCTCCCACAGTATGGCTTGAGCTAAATAAAGCTTTTTCACTTCTTTTTCTTCCGGAAGGCTGGCAAAGGTAGCGTAGGTTGCTTCTGCAGGCTAGGAGCTCCCCTTCCTCGGGGGAGAGAGGGTAGATTGTACCTTGTGCAGTAGAGAGATTGCAAATGTTGGGTGGGGGGATTATTATACATCAAAGGAGGCCGACTGATGTTTACCATTCTTCTAGTAAATTCCACCCTGATTTTCTTTTGGGAAAGCTCCCCTCTCTCCTCTGAGCCTGTGCAGATTGGGAGTTACGGTCGACCCTGGCAGTGTCTGCAAGTACTCACTTGGTTCCATGGGAGGCGCATGCTCCCTACCACCCAGGACGCTGTCTTAGCCATGTGACCGACGTCAGCCAGTGGAACGTGAGTAGTCGTGACATAGACCACGTCTACGCGGACACTTTCAACTGATTGCGCCTGTCCTCTCCGTTCCCTGTTCTTCTGGTCTGCTCAGAAATGACCTCAGCACACACGGGCTCTGCGGAGACACCCGCAGCTGTCGACAGGTGAGGAGGGAGGGAAACCCACAGCCGAGCCAGGGAGCCACGTGATCCGGGGCCCTGGGAGAGAAAGAGACGAGCTTCCCCCTGGGTGCGAAGCTGGAACTGGGGAATATGAAGCTGCTGCCCTACCTGCCACCACATAGCGTGACAGTAAGGCCCAGGTGGGGAGGAAACCCAGCCCGAGACACAGAAGCCAGGCCTGTGGCATCCTGGAGTGTCAGCCAAGCCGTGTTGACAGTCCATCCTCCTCTGGGCGTTTTGGCTGTGAGACCCACATTCCTCTCGTGCTCAGGTCTGTTCGCACTGGGTTTTCTGCCACATGCAACTGGAAGCATTTTCACTGAAACAGATTCCAAACCTGAGGTCCTCACTCTCTCAGACCACCGTTGGTGTCTCCTCACGAGACAGAGGAGCCCAAGGCCTGAGGAGCAGTGGGACCTGTCCGGACAGCAAAGCTCCCGGGGCCTCGGAGCTCGCAAAGCCAGAGAACCCAGATAACCCCAGGGAAGGGATCTGTGGATTGGATTCCGGAAGACTGAGCTGGAGAGAAAACACTTCTATAGAAGCCCAAGGGAGACTTGATATTTCACCTCTAGCCTTGGAGCTGCAAACCGAAGCCTTCTCCTCACCCCCATCCTCAATCATTAGAGCAGCCACCACTGGCCAGTAAGACTTGGCTGAGCCTATTCTAGAGTTTTAATTCTAAACGCATCGATGACAATTTGATTTAGATGATTAATTTCTTCACCAATAACCATTTCTTCCTGATTTAAGTCAGAAATGAAATAATACAAACTGACTGAAATATCATTGCAGAATCAATAAAACATCCTCAACAGATAATTATAGCATTAATGTACTTATTCTCCGGTTGGTGCATCAATCATAGTTAATGGGGATAACTTGAAATGATTTTAATTAAAGGCATTTGCGTTTTCTGTTGCCCTGAATCCCAGAAAACTCAATGCTGACGCAGAGCAGGCCTGAGAGACCAGGGCTCTCCAGACTGGCTTTGCCAGAACCCTGGGGGTCTGGAGAAGTGCTCCTTGGGCCCTGTAGGAAGTCGTTGGGGAGAGAAAGCTGAATGTCAAAAGCCCCAGGATCTCCAGTCTCATTTTAAACAAAATGTCTCTGAATGTGGATTTATTTGAAAAATGATTTTAGGTACCATAGTTAAGAGAAGAAAAGGAGGCTGGGCATGGTGGCTTGTGCTTGTAGTCTTAGCACTTTGGGAGGCTGAGGCAGGAGGATCTCTTGAAGCCAGGAGTTTGAGACCAGCCTGGGCAACATCGTGAAACTCCAATTCTACAAAAATTTTTTATTTTTTTGAGACAGAGTCTCACTCTGTTGCCCGGAGTAGAGTGCCGTGGTGTCAGCCTAGCTCACAGCAACCTCAAACTCCTGGGCTCAAGCAATCCTTCTGCCTCAGCTTCCCGAGTAGCTGGGACTGCAGACATGCGCCACCATGCCTGGCTAATTTTTTCTATATAGATTTTTAGTTGTCCAAATAATTTCTTTCTATTTTTAGTAGAGACGGGGTCTTGCTCTTGCTCAGGCTGGTCTCGAACTCCTGACCTTGAGCGATCCACCCGCCTCGGCCTCCCAGAGTGCTAGGATTACAGGCGTGAGCCACTGCACTCGGCCAAAAAAATTTTTTTAAGTGAGTTAATTTTTAAAAAATTTTTTTTATTTCAGCATATTATGGGGGTACAAATGTTTAGGTTACATATATTGCCTTTGCCCCACTCGAGTCAGAGCTGCAAGCGTGTCCATCCCCCAGACAATGCACGCCACACCCCTTAGGTGTATACATACCCATCCCCTCCCCACCCCTCCTGTCTACCCGACACCCAGTGAATGTTATTACTATATGTGCACTTATGTGTTGATCAGTTAATACCAATTTGATGGTGAGTACATGTGGTGCTTGTTTTTCTATTCTTGTGATACCTCACTTAGGAAAATGGGCTCCAGCTCCACCCAGGATAATACAAGAGGTGTTAGATCACTACTGTTTTTTGTGGCTGAGTAGAACTCCATGGTCTACATACACCACATTTTATTAATCCGCTCATGTATTGATGGGCATTTGGGTTGTTTCTACCTCTTTGCAATTGTGAATTGTGCTGCTGTAAACATTCTAGTGCAGATGTCTTTTTTATAGAATGCCTTTTGTTCTTTTGGGTAGATGCACAGTAATGAGATTGCTGGATCAAATGGTAGTTCCACTTGTAGCTCTTCGAGGTATCTCCATATTACTCTCCACAGAGGTTGTACTAGTTTGCAGTCCAAAAAATTTTAAAAATTAGCCAGGCGTGGTGGTGCACATCTGTGGTCCCAGCTACTCAGTAGGCTGAGTCAGGAGAACTGTTTGAGCCCGAGAGTTTGAGGCCGTAGTGAGCTATGATAGCACTATTGCACTCTAGCCCAGGCGACAGAGTGTGACCCTATCTCAAAAAAAGAAAAAAGAAGAGAAAAGGATAAAGAAGGGAACAAATAAGAAAAGAACAAAGAAAGAAGAGGATGAGTTTAAAAACTACTGATCTAGTCCAACGTCCTCATTTTTCAAATAGGTAAACTGAGGCTCAGAAAGTGGGAAGTATTCGTTCGATGTCACACAGATGCTCGACGACAAAGCGGAGACGGAAATCCAGAGTCTCCGACTCCGAGTTGATGCGTTTCCCATTGCTCCAGCTTTATGCATTGTAGAGTTTAGAGATGACAGATTTAGAGATCACAGTGGCAAGGAGAACTGAGGCAGGTTGCCCCGAGACATCGTCAGGAAGTCCTCCTGCCCCTTGTCCCTCCTTCTTAATAGCTACATATGCCATGCCTTGTCCTTGGCCTGAGACTCCAACCAAATTATTCTACTTGCGTTCTTTCTCAAGTGATCTAGAGTCCACGCCCAACAACTCTTGGTGAGGAAGCTCCAGCCTGAATTGGCAACTGTTTTTGCTATTAGCCATGTTTTCATTCAGTGACATGCTGCTTCCTGTGCTGAAACACTATCCTGGACACTCAGAAGTTGCAGGAAAATAAAAGACTGTAGCCACACCCTTGAAGTCTGGGAAAGAAGGTAGAATTGATAGACCAACAGCACAGTACAAATTTCAGTGGGCATTTCTTACCTGTCAAACTATAAGATCCACGAGGCAGGGATGGCTTATATCATTCACTGCTATATCTCCAATGCCTGCATGATACTGGGCATGTATAATAGGTGCTGAATAACTATTTTTTGGATACTTTAAAACAACAATAATAGAAGTCAACACTTACCATGCACCAGACCCTATTAGAAGATACCGTGTAATAAAGTATTCAATCTTTACCACAACTTGCGATGTAATAATATTATCATAACCCATTTTATAGCTAAGGCACAGAGGAGTTAAGAATATTGCCCAAGGTCACATAGCCAGGAAGTGACGAAACTGGCATTTGATCCCAAGCCATTTCCAAAGGCTTCACTCTTAACTCAAATACCCCTAAAAATGTCATGGGATCTCAGAGGAGGGTTTCTATGAAGAGATCAAAGAAGACTCCATGGAAGAGGTGAAAACTAGTCTGCGCCTTAACACACAGGTAGAAGCTGGACTTAAGGGTGCGGAGAAGGGCATCCCAGGGAGAGGGGACAGAGTGAGTGAAGGCATGGCGGGGAGAGGACAGGGACACACGCGAAAGGCAAGTTCGAGTTGGCCGAAGCATTTTCTATGCAAAGGAAGCATAAGGAAATGTGGCCGGAGGAAAGGCTCAGGGCCAGGTGTGTGGAGGCCGTTAGGAGCTATTGAAGTAACACAATCAGAGCTGAGTTCTGGACAGGTTTCCCTCAGGCCTACCGCACAGGTCAGGGGTGGGGTGGCAGAGGAAGACCACGAACTGAAGGGCCAAGTGCAGGCCTCCTTGACAAATGGATAATATTTGGATGCAGGACCCAGATCCTGGACGTCTCACCATAGGCTGATCCATCACTTGAGCAATTGGTCCAGTCAGTTTCACTCCTATTGACCCTGCCCATGCTCTCGACTTCAGAGTGACCTTAGATCCAGCTATAATAACAACGCATCTGGCAGCTGGGTTTCCAGCCTCATGTAGAAACAGCTTCTACCTGTAATAGTCATGAATCCAAATGCTGATTCTATTGACAATATCTCTGGCCCCAAAGGATGTACATTTTTTAGGTCCAGATATAAACATGCATTCAGACACCTGTCTCCTCTGGAAATCTTCTCAATCGAAAACCCATAAATTCTTTAAATTCCCGGAATCCTATTGAAGAAACCATACAGCCTAGATTTAGCAAATGCATTAAGGCCACACATTCTGTAAAAATAGCCTTTGACTTTGTGCAAAAGTATCATTGCCAATCAATTTTAAATTAATTGATAGTTATGCCTATTATTTCTGGAAACCTAAAATCCAAGTCTGTATTTTGCAGTCCTGGCCCCACATTGACTCCATCGCCCTTGACTATACTTCAAGAGTGTGTCCGACCGCACCGGGGGTGCCAAGGGCTTGGCAGTGTTGCAGGTAACTCCAACTAGTGCAGTACTGGGGAGGGTGCTTAGGAAGGAGAAGATGGAGATGGGACACAGACCGCTTTGAAATAACTGGCTATCAGGGTGATGGGAGGAAATCGCAAAGTTAAGGAATGAAAACTCTCTCTGGGAAGCTCTGGATCCGCTGTGGCTATCAAGGCTTTGCAAGACCCTCTATTGACTGACTGCATCATGGGCCTTGCTTCCTTCCCTCTTCGTACTGATGACTTTACCAATGTGGCTTTACAGTTCTTCCCATTAAGAGGTGAAGTCTCTTTCTTTACCCTTGAAGTCTGGGCTGGCCTTTTAGTCTGGGCTGGGTCTAGGGGGAGGCAACCGCTTGGGCTTCAAACTTCACAGAGCACTCACTCTCTGCTACATGCAAGGTCAACACTCAAGAGTCAGCGTCTCCTTACAATTTGTGCCCTAGGGTCCTCCCTTCCTTCAACCTAACCCTAGTCTGGCTCATGACAGACCACGCAGAACTGTTGTGCCGGTTCTGAACCGCGGCTTCCCCAGGCAACACGTTTCTGTTTGTAATCTTGGAACCTGCCGTTGCCGTGAGAGCAAGGCTGGGTTAGCCTGCTGGAGCATGAGAGAGCGTGTTAAGGAGAGACCCATCGTCCCAGCTGAGGCCATCCTGGACCAGCCATCCCCCAACTGACCACAGATGCGTGAGCAAGCCCAGCCGAGACCAGCCCCGCAGAGCACAGATCAGCAGATCTGCCAACCAACCCACAGACGCATGAGAAGTAATGAATGGTCATTGTTTCAAGATGTTTTGGGAGTGGTTTGCTATGAAGCAGCAGATGACTAATATACTTTCTGCTAATATTCCCACTATTCCTGCTGCTATAATAAAATACCACAGACGGAGTAATTTATAAATAAAAGAAATTTACTTCTCACAGTTCTAGGGGCTGGGAAGTCCAAGATCAAGGCGCCAGCAGCAGAGTCAGTGTCTGGTGACAGCTGCTGTCTGCTTCCGAGACGGCACCTTCGGCTGCGTCCTCCCGTGGCAGAAGGGCAGGAGGGAAAAAGGCAGCAGGAGTGACGGAGGTGCAAAAAAGGGCCTAGATCATTCCCTCGAGTCCATTTGCAAGGGTACTAATCGCACCCCTGACTTAAACGCCTCCTAAAGCCCTGACTTCTTAATACTATCGCACTGGTTCTTCAGTTCCAACACTCGAATTGCAGGGGACGCGTACGTTCAAACCACAGCACTTGTTACTGGTGTTTGTCTTCACCCAAGGAACGTACTAAAAAACTAGTAAGTTAATGATTCTGGATTCCACAATGTACACAGACAAGTTTAAAAGAAACTCAAGTGACCAGAATATAAAATGAAAAGAGAAGTTCTTCTGTTTTTAATTCTGCCAGTAATCTTGAACAAGTCTTCTTCTATCTTGGGGATTTGAGATCCTCCTTTTACAACGAGTGGTTTGCTCCAGAGCAGGGGCAACTGGGTTTTTGAACACGCCAACCCCCGTTTATTGGGGACAGCCGTTTATTGGGGATGGTTGAAGGGTTCGGAGGCAAAACAGGAAAGAACGCTATTGTCAATCGGGGACGTCCGCCATGACCAAAGACAGGGAGGAGAGGGACGGGGCGAGGTGCTGGAGCAGCACACCTGCCCACAGCTGTCATAACTGGGCGGGGCCTGCAAGGAGCCTTCCAGCACTGCCACTCTCTCGCGCTTCCTGTTGAGACGGTTAATCCTGCCAGACCAAGTCAAGCTAGGAAGACCTGTTCCTACCATGGACAGCTCTTCATTTCCTGCCTTCTGCCCTTCAGCCCAAAAGTAGCAGTTTTGTTTAAGTTGTAAAAACAAGGGCACAAAGCCTGGGATGGGTGCTTGTGTCCCTGTCCTGGATGGCGGGCTATGTATAGGCACTAGACAGCTTTCCGCCTGGGGTGACGCCCCCTACACTTGCCCCGGTTGAGTTGTCTCTGGAACTGGAAGCTGTGGCACTAAGCAGAAAAACAACTCTGGTTGCTCTGCATGCAAATTTGGGGGGCTCACTTTCCCTATCTTTACAGAAATTTACTTTCAAGAATGCCTCTGTTCTGTGAAGCACAGACATTCATATTAGCAAGGTCATAGGGAGGGCCCCTGGGGTGAGGGTCCTTCCCAGCACTGACATCCCCCCACCAGCTTGGACCGCCACCTTGCCACCCTCTGCCCACCCGCCAGCTTAGCTGGCAGGTGCATCTCTACCTGTATAAAGCCTCAAGCCTTCGGGTCTTAAGTTCTGGATGTCCTCATTCACCAGAGAAGGTTAAAAATAGTTCTTTGCATATGGAAATCACTTCGCAGCTTACAAATTGCTTTCACAACCTTAATTTCATTTGATCCTCAAAACAGCCCCGTGATGAGAAAACTGAGGTGCAGACAGGCGAGGTGCTAAGCGTCAGGGCAAGCAGGAAGGCAGAGGAAGAGCTGGGACCGGGACACGGGTCTTCTCATCAAGATCCTGCCCTCTCTCCACAGCACAAACCTGCCCCTTCTTATCCAATGCCACCCCTGTGGCCACACGACTGCTGCCAGCAGCATCACCAGGCCCCCAGCGACTCCACCTCCCTAACAACCAGGGGGCCGGGCAACCCAGGAGAAGACATTTGTCAGCCCCCTGAACTTTTGTTCACCCGTCTCCACCACCCATCGAGCCCCCTCTGTTGTCCAAATCTGCCAGCGGGGCGGTTCTAGCTGTATTTTTTCCACACAGGGGAGGCAATGTGAGTGAAGCTCTCAGAGCGGGCAAATATGAGCACAAACCCTGACCCTACCACTGATAACAGGAGCAAGTTACTTAACTTCTCTGACCCTCAGTGTTCTTTTCCATAAAATGGGGATAATAATGGTAATACCCACATCATAAGATTTCTTGAAGAAATAAGCAAAATGATTAAAATAATGAACATAAAGGGGTTTACCAGTGTCTGATACATAGTGAGTTGAACAAATGGTGCTAGTACTGGTAGTATTAATGGCAACTAAATAATAAAAGCAAACAATAATAATACCTTGAAGCTAAGCCAAGTACACAGGGGCAAACCTAGTACCAAAGGATCCTTTCCCTGGTGTGTGGCCATTGTTTAAAGGTCTTTCCAATTGTCAGGAATCGGAGCACACCCCCAGAAACATGCCCACGCCCCATTCATTATCCCTAATGAGAGCTCTACGTCAACTCTGGATTTATTGGGTGTAGGACGCAGACAGTACACTGGGGGAGGAGGAGTGGGTTGTATAATCAGGTGTGTGATTAGTCATGCTAATGGCATTTATTATACTGCAAGTAGAACTAATTTACAATAATTTAATCATCAACAGAAAACTGCAGGAGGAAGAATTGGGCTGTTGGATTTTCAAATAAGGGCTCTTGACAAACAATTCCAGTGTGACCCTGAGCTTATGTAATTCTGGAGGGAAAGACTGGGCCTGAGTCTCCATGCGTCTGTAAGAATGATGACTAACATTTGCATAGCAACTCTGGCGTTTACAAAGCACCTACATGTCCCGAATCTCATTTGACTGTTGGGACAAACTTTCATGGTAATATTCTTTGAACTTCATTTACGATGACAAACTGGGCTAAGAGGTGAGAAGCGATGCTCGGTAGGACTCGAACCCAGGTCTTCCGACTCCAGATTTCACGTCCTTTCTAAACCAGTGTTGCTCATTCATAGGTGTGCATCTGGAGCACCCGTGAGACCTCACCAAAAAATAAACAAATCCCTGGGCCCTAGTATATTTTTATTATGATCCCATAATTCTGGGATGAGGTGTGAGAGTCTGATTCAGAAACATGCTCCAAGTTAAAAACCACTAAATGGCAGGATGAAAAGAAGGGACGGAGCCCAGGATTGTGTGCGAGACTGGGTTAGAGTCTTCTCTACATATGTTTCAAGCTTGACCAGCTTTATCAGCTGTGTGGCCTGAGTCAAGTCACTCAACCTCTCTGGGCCTCGGTTGCCTCATCTGCAAATGGGGGTAATAATATCTACACCCAGGGCTAAATAAGAAGCTGTAACTGAAACCCTAATCACAAAGTAAATAGTGTGAGTTCCCCTCCATTCTCTTGGATAGTAGATATTTGAAACAAGAACTCAAGGATGTGATTGATATTTCCTTTGTTACCAACAGCTATTGTTCTCCTGAATCAAAATCTATTGTAAATTTTAAAAATTTAATGCTTAAAAATCAACTCCAAAAAGATACAAAACAAGACAACCTGCTCCCCAAAGAACAGAGCGCTCAGCTTTTCCTGCCAAAAGACGCGCCGCGGCGCGCCCAGGCGGCTCTCTTAACACCCAATTACCGCACAGCCGCCCGCTGCGTCCGCTGCGCTGAGAGCACACGCTCCTCCTCAAGCCGTGAGGGCAGTTCAACTATTATTTTCGTTTTTGCTATTTGAGAAAAACAAAGGGTCAAATAAAAGGCATTCTCTTTCTGCTGGGGAATCCCCAGGAAAAGGAAATCAGTGATTCCCTTGCTGCTGAGATAAATGCATTAAAGATATTCCAAATCCCCGGTCCCCTGGAACTCAGGAAAGGACCTTCTGAGTTCTCCTCGACCTTGGAGTGACTTACTGAGGTTTCTGCTGGCCTACTCCAGGGTGCTCCCATCCTGGGTGATGACCCAGGCACTCCTGCTGGTAACAGTTGGGACAGAAACCAGAGGCAGCGTGTGGCAAAGACTCACAGCAAAAAGACCCCGGCAGCAATTGCAGCTCCAACGCAATCCTGGGGTCTTTCCGCCGTTTTAAGCAACGTAAGTCCTGACCTCCCAGTGCCATTCTCCACCTTCCATAGCCTCTGGCCAGACCAGTTCTCTGCGTGGAGGGAGTGCTCTGAGAGCCAGTCCAAATACGCCAGGAGGTCATGACTCAGCCTTCTGGTGCCCTCCCATCTCAGGTCACCGAGAATCTCATTACCAAATCTTAGGTGCTCTCAGTTGACTCTGGAGGAAAAAAAATCTGGCTTCGGCCAGCCTTGGAATGCTTCGGCTGTCAAAGTGGGAAGCTTAATGAGCTAGTGATGGAGAGAAAAATGCCCCATCTTCTTCAACAGAGCCTTAATCCTGGCTGCCTAATTGTGCCCAGCTGTTCCATGATGCCCTCCCAACCTGGTTTCAAACTGTCCAGTGAGAGGGCTGGCTGGCTGGCCACACAGGCAAGGCACAGGAAGGCCAGCTGCTGGCCCCGCTGGGTCTAGCACTCAGCACAGAGAAATCCATGTCGTCTGCCGTGTGCCCACAGATGCTGGCCCACCACCCAGAAGCCCACACTGGAAGCGCTCAGGCTATGTCTGGCTCAGAAAGATGCATTGCATTTAACTAAAACTTTTGTAGTGTTACCTAATCATGTAATTCTGGATAGTTAAAAACATGTACTTCAAAAGATTTCATCTTAAAAGCCCAGATTTTTGGTTTCTCTTACAAAATCAAATCTAGCCCCACCAGCGGTTCAGTAGTGTCGCTAATCGGCCAGACGGCGTGGCAGCTGCCCCTGCGAACAGCGCGGCTGGGTTCGCCGCAGTCTCCAGCACGCCTGATTGCCCCTCGGCACTCGGGCCATGGAAAACCTTTGTGTTTGTCACCCCCGATGACTGTTATCTGACAGGGGCTTTGTTTTTCTTCGTATGTGCAATGACAGGGTTAGCCAGGATGGACTCCGTGGTCCTTAGGAAGTCCTACCTGGCCCCCCCACCGGCCCTCTCGAGTGCAGAGCGCAGGACCCCTGGCTGAGTCAAAGACCAGCGGCAGTGAAGTGAGTCTCCAGGCTACTCACTCTGGAGGTGGCTGAGGAGACGCCATGCCCTCCCCTCTGGGCAGACGGCCACCTCTGGAGTCCATCTGTCACTGCCCGCCGGCCTCCCTCACAGGCCAGCCAGGGCAGACCTTGCCCTCAACAGCTCCAACTTGGGGAGGCTTGGACACACCGTGGCACTCAGAGGGGTTGCTCCTTTGTCGTGTTCTACCCTCTCTCCCGTCACCGCCACGCCAACCCCTTCTGATGGCACATTTGATGAAGAATGACCAAGAAGAAATGTGGCGTGGCTTGGAAGAGAGGGCCGTGGGGATGGGCTGGTGGGTGCTTGCCCGGAGCTTGTTAGGGCTTAGCGCCCGGTGGGGAAGGACAAGGTGAGCCTCTGCCGGCTCTAATTGCACCCCCCTTGCCCCGCTCCGCTCTGCCAACCCGCAGAGCATCCCGACGTTTAAAGATTACCAAGGCGAGTTTGTAACGCAGCCGCTCCCTCTTTGTCTGTCCTTGCGCCAACAGCAGCAGAAGGGGTACTAATTAGAGGGTGAATTATTAGCTTCCCATGGTGCACTGCAGGGACATTAAAAATGAGGGGGCTTTGCTGCTTGCCTTTTAGATGGTTAGTCTTGGTTTAATATATTCGTGTTTCTAGGTGAGCAGCGGGGGACAGTTTTTATGATTATAATTGTTGCATAATTACTGGCCTAAGGTTGCCTATTGTTAAATAAAAATGCTGAGATACTAATGTTTTATTGAACAGTACAAGGAGATAAAATTGTAGTATCTTTTCCTGAGCAATCGAAGCTGCTCATTTGCAGCCTGGTGACAACCCTTAGTTGTTTGTGGAAGAGGTGGATGGGTTCTGCCTGGGCTGGAAGTCAAATGTAGAATATTTTCTTGGAAAAGGACAGGAGCAGGGAAGGGAACTGCTGAGGTGCTCTTGCCCGGGCCCTGGCCGTCTCTGTGGGTCGCAGGGCAGGGCCAGGGGCAGGGCCGCCCGGACCTAGGTCAACGTGCACGCACTCAGCAGGAAGGGTAGCTCTCAGCAAGCTGGTTCTTGGGCAGGAAAATGTCACAAACGGCCTTTTCCATAAAGAGTGCCCATTCCTGCAAGAGTCACTAAAGGGACACCGAGGCAGAAGTACCAAGGTCTGCTGAGTCAGGGATGTGGCCACCGTCAGATGGCCCAGTGGGGACCAACACTCCTCCTATTAACTCTTCAATCCTTCGAGTCACTGAGAAATTATCTGGAACTAGCCAGGCAATACATCTTTACTATTTCTCAAATCCGTCTCTTACTCCTCACCCCACTAACCACCGTACCCCCAGTGGCCATCACCACAGCCTCCTAACGGTCTTCCTGCCTCCGGCGTCTTCCACCTGCAACCTGTCTTCCACAGCCCGCCGAGATCTCCGCAGCCAAGCCGGGCATGATTCCTGCCAGGAGCCAAAAAATGAAGAAAAAAAAATTGCATTTGCATCGGATCTGCTGTCTCACCAGGCCAGAAAAGCATACTGAAGAGTGGGAAGTGCCACTCAATTTGGGGAAAAAAGTAAATGCCTGATCAATTTGGGATGACCTCTCAGGGGTCCCCTTCCTCAGAGGGATGAAAGGAATAGAGCACTGATTTTACCGTTCGTGCAGGTGTGTGCGGCCAGGGACGCTAGGCAGACAGGAGGCAGAACGGACCTGAGTTTCAGAAATTCAGAGTGGAGCGGCACTCCGCTCTGTCGCATGCTGGGACGGGGAAGCTCTGCCTTACGGCTTGCGTCATCTGCGGATTTGTTAAGCAGACCTTTCCTGTCTTTGATGAAAAGTGTGGAGTTGACAGTGTTGATCCAGGGAGAATCTACTGCATCAGAGAAAGGAAAAAGCTTCCTTCCCGGATGATCCGTGGGCCTTCGTAGGCCCAGCCCTGTAGAGACTCCTGGTTCTTGGCCAGGACGTTCGCAGCACGCACAAACTAAACACCCGCGTTCCTCTTGACAGGTTTCCCCGCGGTTCCTCTCAGGCAAACCTCAGCCTCACGGAAGGAGCCCTGGGCTGGGAGTGGGGAAGCCTGAGTCTCAGTCCCGGCCCAGCCACTGGCCTGCAACGCTCAGGCAGGTCACTGCGACCCTCATCTTCAGAACAGAAATCACATCACCACGATGCCCGCCTCACACAGTTCGTGTGAGAGCTGAACGGACTTCAAAGCACCAAGGACTGTCAGAGTCAGAAAAAGCTCATCTGATTCAATTTCCTTCCCAATGCAGGAAATCTTTCCAGAGCATTCCTGACAGATGTTCATCCTGCCTCCGCACAAGGAGAAAGAGTCTAGAGGGCTCAGAGAAACTCCTCCTTCTGTCAGACAGCTCTGACTGTGCTTCTGCATGTGAGCTGAGACCTGCCCAGCGCTGGTCCCAGGGCCGCCTGGAGGTGTACCTTGCTCACGTGACAGGCCCGCAGGGATTTGGAGGCAGTGATTTGCCAGCTCTTGGTCAGCCATTTTCCAGGACAACTATCCCAGGTTTCTCAGCCACTCTTCATGTATCAAATCCTTTACTCGTCTTCCTCTTCTAGACTTTCCCCTTAGCTAACCTACCCATCCTATACCAGAAGAAAACACACTCTGTATGCAACCTGGCCAGTCCAGAATACGATGGCCTACCTCACCTCCCTCAGTCTAGTCACTGTACTCCTATTAATGCAGCCTATGACTGTATTAGCTTTCTGGCTAATTGCCAGAAATTGCCACCATTGGCTCATATTGAGCCTATGCTTAACTAAATCTTCTAGATCTCTTTCACATAAATGGCTTTCATTTGGAAAATGAAAAGTCTCACATTTCAATTGATTATTTTGAAACTAAATGTATGATTTTATATTTCTGTTTTGTTTCAATATGTTGGTTTGGATCGATCTTTCCAAGCCATGATAAATCTTTATAAATCCTGCTTCTGTCACCTCACGCTTGAACTGGAAAGCTCTGCCTTACAGCT
>NW_012150374.1:1004475-1043645 GCF_000956105.1 Propithecus coquereli | reverse complement strand
TGTTGTTTTCCCCGTGGGTTGAGCTGCAACCTGTACCAATAAATCAAAGAGTTGCACACCTGTGTCTTCTGCCCTTCAGCAGAGCTGTCTAGGAGAAGGTTGGACCAGGAAGTGGCGGAGCTCTGTCTTCCACGTAAGTGCTGGAGACTCTGCGTCTATTGCTCTTCCTGTCCTCAGTGCTGCTCCTGAGCACAGAGACCCCTTGGAGGGGAAAGCACGAGTAGAACTCAGCGCATGCGTTTCCTGAGGCTGCTAGGTTTATTATCTCGCAGTTCTGGAGACCAGAAGTTCAAAATCAGTTTCACCGAACCTAAATCAAGATGTTGGCATGCCGACATATCCTCCAGAGTCTCCCAGGGGAGAATTCACTGCTTGGCTCCTCCAGCTTCTGGGGCTGCTGGCCTTCCTTGCCTCGTGGCCACAACACCAACCTCTGCTGCCACAGTCACGCTGCTTCTCTGCTGCGGGGGCCAAACCTCCCTCTGCCTCTGTCTTATGAGGATACTTGTGATTGGGCTTAGGGGCCACCTAGATAACCCAGGATGATCTCCTCATCCCAAGACCCTTAATTACATTTGAAAAGACCCTTTTCCTTTTAAGATAATATTTACAGGTTGCAGGAATTGGGACCTGGTATTTTTGTTATTTTTGTTCTTTTAGTTTTTCTTTAACCCCAATAAACCTCAGGGTCCTGATATTTTTGGTCAGCCATTTTTCAGCCTACTATACCCAGTGTCAATTAAAAAAGTGTTGACCAGGACAAAGTTAACATTGGAACCCCACATGGGCTAGGATCCTCCATCCTGGGATAATCACTTCTTAGTCAGCATCCTGGAAAGCACATACATTCAGCTTTCAAGAGCTGATTGGAAAATCACCCCAGGAATGTATAAAATGTACAAAACCTGTCCAGGATTGTAGAAAATGTTACTATCAGTTCCCAAAAAAGAAATGACCCAGGGCCTACACATGGAAAAAAGAAGCCATTTAAATCTCCCAAAGGATGTTATTTTTATGACACCCCTCCCTATAGGTACTTAGTGAGTTCTGGGTCGCCTCAACATAGAAACAGGCAGGCATGGGTTCTGCAGGTGGGATTCCCCAGGAAGAAGATTCTGATATGGAGTTTGGCATGCAGTATGTCTGTGAAGGGGTGCCCTTGGGATGGACTCCAGTGGAAGGGGGGAAGGAAGCAGGAGTGGGCAGAGGGAAAGTCTAGTTGCAGTGTAGACCCAGCAACAGCCTTGGCTAAGCCCACAGCTGGAATGACCCTTCAGAGTTGTCCAGAGTTGGGCCCACATGATCATACCTTTAAAGTCACAGATCAAATTAGTCATTGGATGTGGGCCACCCAGGGAGAGGTTTGACTTCAGGCGAGGTAGCTCTCTGCAGCTGAGATAATCCCTGAAGGGGCTGACAGATGGAGGCCGTCTGCTGATTGCATTTCCAGAGCTGACCAAGTCCTTCCTTGAAGGGGAATCTCTGCCCGGCACCACAGTCCCCATCGTTTCAGGAGAACTGGTTCTCTATCATCACTGGACACTGAGCACCACAGTGGAGAGAACTAAGGATGGATCAACCATCCAGAGTAAAATGGGGGTGGCTACAAAGCTCCATGTTTAGGTTTTTTTGTTGTTTTATTGAGGATTTTGCTTATTAGTTTTTTCATTTAAGATGTTTTTAAGAAACTTGCTATTCAAATTCAGTTTCCTTCAAAAAACATTTATTACCAGGAGCAGGACAAAGATATTCACTCTCACTCTCACCACTCTTAGTCAATATTATACTGAAGGTTATAGCCAGGGCAATTAGGCAAGACAATGGAATAAAAGGCATCAAAATTGAAAAGGAAGAAGTGAAACTATCTTTACGGTAATACGATCTTAGACATAGAAAATCCTAAGGAATCTACAAAAAAAAACATAGAATTAATAATGAGTTCATCAAGGTGGCAGGATACAAGATCAATATACAAAAGTCAATTATATTTCTCTACACTTGTGATGAACAATCTGAAAATAAAAATTAAAATGATTTCATTTATGAAAGCATTAAAAAATAAAATACTTTGGAATAAATTAAATAAAAGAAATTTAAAACTTGTACTCTGAAAACTAGAAAACAATGCTTAAAGAAATTAAACAAGACCCAAATAAGTGGAAAAACATCATATGCCCATGGTTCAGAAGACTTAATATTGTTAAGATGTCAATATTACTTAAAAGCATATACAGAAGCAATGCAATCCCTATCAAAATTCCAAGGAATCTTTTTGTAGAAAGGTAAAAGTTGATCCTCAAATTCATAAGGAATTGCAAGGGACCCAAATAACGAAAACAATATTGAAAAAAAAAGAACAAAGTTGAAAGACTTATACTTTCCAATTTTAAAATGTACTACAAAGTTACAGTGATTCAAACAGAGTGGTGCTGACATAAGGACAGACATCAAGACCAAAGGAATGAAGTTGAGACTCCAGAAATGAACTTGTATATACAGCCAGTTGATTTTGACAAGAGTGCCAAAAGCATTCAATGAGGAAACAGTAGCATTCTGAACAAATGGTCCGGGATAACTGAATATTCACATGCAAACAATGAGGTTAGTCCCCTACCTCATATCATACACAAAAATTAACTCAAAATGGATCAAGGATCTAAATGTAAAAGATAAAACCATAAAACCACAGGTGTAAATCTTAGCGATTTTTGCTGAAGCAATGGTTTCTTAGCTATGACAACAAAACATCAGCAACAAGAAAAAGTCGATAAATTGGACTTCTGCAGAGTCAGAAGCACTGTGCCAGCATCTGCTTCTGGTGGGGGCTTCAGGGAGCTTCCAGTCAATGAGGAAGGTGAAGGGGGCAGGCGTGTCACAGGGTGAGAGAAGGAGCAAGAGAGAGAGAAGGAGGTGCCAGCCTCCTTTCAACAACCAGCTCTCATGAGAACTAATAAAGCAGGAACTCACTCATTATCCCAGGGCGAGCACCAAGACACTCCTCCAGGATCCACCCCCGTGACACAAACACCTCCCACCAGGCCCCACCTCCAACACTGGGGGTCAGATTCAACATGAGGCTTGGAGGAGCCGAACATCCAAACCATCCTAACTTTCACTTGTCTTTTATTCTCAGCTGAGAAGAAAACACTTCATGGAAAAGACACTTTTGGTTCTCCAGCCCCTGGAAGCCATCAGGTCACCTCAACACATGCTCACGTAATGTCTATAATCTTCTTCCAGGCACCAATCACCAGGCACCATTGTCCCTAAACCGTCATTTGTGTAATGTCGCCTCCCTGCTGTACCATAAGTTCCATGGCAGTAGGGGTTGTGTCCATCGTGCTCACCTTCTTCATCCTGACATTGTGCCCGTCACGGAGAAAGTACTGAATAAATACTTGCTGGATGAATGAATGAATGAATGAAGTGTATGATAAGTACTGTGTGAATGGGTCATACAGAAAGCACTACACACATGTAGACAAGAAATCTACCTCTCAGAATTGACCATTGAGAGGACTCTCTGGAAGCAGAGGACTTAGAAAACAAGCGTGGACACTCAGAGGCAGATGGAACCTCCAATGTCATCTTGCCCACATTCCTGCTTCCTGAGCTGCACTCTGAAGGTCAGTTTGAAAAATCATGTTACTCCCATTACTTAAGAACAAGATTTATGGAATAAAACTCCAAGCTTCTTGTCACAGAATACAGGACTGAACAATCTAGCAGAAGCCTATGTCATCTGCCATAATTATCACCATCAACCACAGCGAATGGTGCGCCATTTCCCAGATAAGTCAAAACTTTTTTATCTCATGCCTTTGCACACATTTTCCCGCTACCTAGGATGTCTCTCTCCTGCGTTGAAAGAAACTTTAGACAAATTAAATTTAGCAGAGTTTATCTGAGCAAAGGACAATTCATGAATTGGGCAGCCCTCACCCAGGAGAGGTTCATAGAACTCTGCCCAGCAACAGCGGCAGGCAGTATTTACAGACAGAAGAAAG
This sequence comes from Propithecus coquereli, assembly GCF_000956105.1. Lineage (NCBI taxonomy): Eukaryota > Metazoa > Chordata > Mammalia > Primates > Indriidae > Propithecus > Propithecus coquereli. The sequence continues at coordinate 1,039,638 of NW_012150374.1, read as the reverse complement.
AAGTGACCATAGAAACATTACAGCTGGGCATTTGCCCGACTGGGGCATGATGTGATGAGGCATTTGCCTTATAGGGACATGGTCTGATCCGTTGGCAGCCTGGGATTGGCTGAAGCTCAATTGCTGTGAATGGCTGAAACTCAGCTATTTTTTACAAGAAGTTACTCTTAAGTTAGGTTGCAGTTTGTTCATATACTAAGTTAGGTTACAGTTTCCTGCATGGGGACTCAAGGTACGATGACAGTTTTAGGCCGAGTTTAATTTGATCTAACACTGCATTATCACTTCCATGCCTCTAAGTCTGACAAAGCTCTGCTATGCCCTACAGAAATTTTACCTCCTCTGGTGAGTTTTTCCCAATGCTTTCAAGATGGTCACCACTTCCTCCAGACAGTCAAGGTACTTTCTTTATGAGTTTATAACCAGCACATTACATATCACGTGAGGAATAGGTTGTAAAGTCATCACACAAAACAAAAATGGTGCGGGGTCAAAATCACCCTTGAAAATCCATCAGAAGGGTACAAAGACGTAGAATATTTCTCAATCAGTTCAATAATCTATTTTCCTCCTGTTTGGGAACAGATCACTCTTTCTTGATTTAGGCACTAAATGTAATGGTTGGCTTGTGTTTAGGATCCATGTTGTATGAAACACACACACACACACACACACAATTTCCTCAAATCGCATTCGGTGCAGAAATCTCACACCGTGAGAGGCGTGTAAAACTCAGACCGGCTAAGAGGACGCAGGTTCACGCCCTCGTTTCATGCTCCCCGTGGAGTGCTGCATAGAATAGCTGGCAGAATCACCTCGGTGGCTAAATCAGCCTTTTCTCCTCTCTTTATCTCACTAAGCGTATTATAATGAATTCATAGAAATTACTACTAATAAGAAATTAAATCTATTGCAAGATACTTATGACCTGTGGCTCCATGTAACCCAGGCTTGTAAGAATTTACATTAAAAAAAAAAAACAAACCTCAGACAGAGGTCAAGCAGAAATTCCTTAAAGGAATATCAACCTTTATTTCTTCTACTGGAGTATATTAAAAATGATCTAATGCTTGTGTACAAAATCCCTTCCTGCGTTTCCACGTCTCTCATACCTGACTATTACCCTACAACGCCTCTCAAGCAAACCCAACTCTTACTGTCCAGCCCCAGCACACGGGTGTTTCTTTCTCTCTCCGGCTGTCTCATTCCCAGGCCCTCATCGTACGCATCGGCTCAGCACCTCTGACTGTGCTCCCGCCGCTTTCCTTCCCTCCCGCAGAGATGCTCAGGCTGTGACTCGTGGCCCGAACCTGGTATGCACATGCGTGTGTCCCTGCACCCTGCTTCTAGAATAAGTATTTGAATTCATTGTCAGCTGAGTAAGAGATTTGCATGTGTGAAAATCCAGATTTCCATCTTCTCTTGAAAACTCAGGAGATGCGCCAGTACTGGGCCCACTCTCCTGCGTGGAAGCAGGGGACTGTTGATGACGAGTGGATGCCCCCTTTGGGTGGGACTCGCAGTCACCAGTTCCCTGCGTTCCCCACCTGGCCCGCCTAGCCACTCATGTTTCCTGCCTGGACCTTGTAAGCATCTGGGCCGGTGCCCCCTGCTCTGCCCAAGGTCCTATTCGGCTTCTGAGAGCTGACATCCGGCCCTTCCTTAGTTGTGGGGCAGGTGACAAGCGAGGAACAAGTTAAATCAAATCCCCATCACATAATCACACAGCAGACCCCGTTTCCTACAAAGGAAAATACAGGATCTGACTTATCTCTGCACCCCTAGCATAGACACTGCGCCTGGCCCAGAGCAGACACTCAGAAAACCATTGTCACATGCAGGACAAAGCCAAAAACAATGGAAATTCTTCTGACATAATTGAAAATGTCTATTTTCATTTCCATTTGCCCCATGCCTTCCCCGCCTTCACTTTTACGGACTTACTGACTTCCCCAGGCCCAGGCCCAGCTTGGATGTGGGTCAGGGAGCAGCTGGAGAGCAGTGGCAGGAAGCGGGGCCAGGGTACGAGACAAGCAGCGGTACAACTTCCAGCCCGAGCCCGGTGGCAGGGACCCCAGCCAAGTGCTGTGTCCTTCCCCCGCCAGTCTGGCTCAGCAGCCAGATGGCAATGACTCCTCCGTCCCCTCGGCCCAGGCAGGCTGTGAACAGGCATCGTCAAGTGCAGTCCTCATGGCCGGGCCCCAGGGCCCGGAGGTGCCTTGTTCCAGCGAATGACAACTTTTTAATTTTGAGCCTTTGGTCCCTTGTGAGGGAGGTGAAGAGAGGGGCGAGGATGGCATCTGGATCCTGCAAAATCAAAGAGACCATGGCCAAGGAGCAACCTTGAGAGGTCATCTGCCCTCTGCCTGGCCAGATTCCCTCCTTTGACCAGGGCCCAGCCCAGGCCCATCTCCTTCGAGAAGCCTTCCTGGGCTGCCCCTGTCCTCACCTCTCTCTCTCTCTGCCCTCCAAACACCTCCAAAATATCCGGGTGAAGCCCTGCTTCTTAGGAGCAGGCACCAGTTGAACTTGGATCCAAGCAAATACATTGGGTCTTGGCTTCAATTCTCACAGTGGATGCGTTACCTTGGAAAGGCCACTCGGAATCTCTGAGCTGCAGTTTCCTAAAACGGGGACAAATCTCTTCCCTGATTACTCAGAGAAGAGGGTTATTGAGAGAGTTGAATGAGGTATTGAGGGAAAATAAATCCTTTATAAGGTTGACTTAAAGGATAAGGAAAGAGGCTGCCATCCCACTTTCCTGTCTCCTTACCTCTCCTCGTCCACAGCGCTGGCTCCTAGGAGCAAGTGCCGGGCTCACGGCTCCCCAGTAATCCACAAACCTGGAGCTCCTTAAAGTCAGCGAGTCTTGTCTCCTTGCACAAAGTCAGTGACTTCCCCACAGGAGGTGCTCGGGCAGTTATCAGGGTGACCACAGGGGCACAGGAATCTCAGGGACAGGCCTGTGTCTAGATCAAAGGGTGCTGACAGCTGAGGGAATCTCAAATGAGTGGCCGTTGCAGTTTGCTCTCTTTTGCTCCATTTTTGGAGGGTGAGTATTTGGCGTGTGTGCTCTGGAAGCGCAGCACAAAGATGCTGAGTGGGAGAGCTGGAGGAAGGCTTGGGGGGCCCTGTGTTTAAGGGCCAGTGTGGTGACCCTGGGCACTGCACACAACCTGGGAAGATGCACCCTTAGGGCTCTGGATGCCGGCCAGGTGTGGAAGGGACTTTGCTGTCAGATGAACAGTCCTGGCTTGTTGGGGGCCTTGGCTGAACACCTTAGGAGATGCTCAGGCAGCAGACACAGGCAAAGGCCACAGTAATTTTTAAAAATACATTCCTGGCATTTTGCCAGGCCAGTCTTGGAACCACTGGTCTCCTGGACTCTGGCCTCTACTCTACTTGTCCAACTAGAGTCGATCTTTGCCCTGGCCAGGAGGCAGGGCGAGGCCAGGCACTGATGGTTGAGTCGGCCCTGGGGAGCCCACCTGTCCACCTGGCCCATGACAAGATCCAGGTCTCGGGGAACACCTGGGCATTGCTCCCCAATCGGGCACCAAGGGTCTCACGCCCCTCCTCTGCTATAGGTCTAGGGTGCTACGCAGCCCGTCTGCCTTGAAAGTGGGCAGAGGAAGGCCTGAAGGCAGACTTCACTGCAGAGATAAAATTTCTGTTCCTGGGGGAAGGAGGAGTCGAGTCAAGTTTTGAAAGCAAAATTACCAATTTGTATGCAGGGGATGAGAGAACCCAGGTTCTACAGTAGGAAGCTTCCAGATACCCGCGCACCACGCCCAGCCCGTGACGTGGGCTTCCAGATCCCCACCTGGGCTCATGCTGCAGGTCATGACTACCATGACCAAAGGCCCTGGGTTGTTAGAAGGATGCTGGGGAGACTCTAAAGGACTCGTTAATTCTCCTCACACTACTTCAACGTGTTTTGTTACCACTTTCACACATGCTATCCAATTTTGTCCTCACAATAACTGATGAGTCAGGGCCCAGAACAGTATATACCCATTGTGCAGATGAGGGAATCGAGGCCCAGAGAGGGAAAGAGTTTCTCACAGTAGCCCATGCCCCAAGCAGTGTGATTAATCCAGCTCTGATTATAATTTGCCAGCAGAAAACTTGGTACAAATAACATACAGAACACTAGAAGTCAGTTCGTCTTAGGTTAAATCCTAGTGTACCATTTACTAAACTTCAAACCCTCAGGCAAATCACTGACCATCCTGATTCTTATCTGAAAAATGGGGACCATAGTGCCTTTCTATAGGGCTGTTTGTGAGCATTAAGCAGGACTAAAAAATACATTGTATCTAGCACATTGCTTGGCACATGCTGTAGGTACTCAGTCAATATCTGGTCCTGTTTGGTTTCTAACTTGTTCACTCCCAAAGTGAATATGAAGTGATCTATGAAATTTAGCACAACCCTGATCTGTGTGTGTGTCAGGGATGAAGTAGGTAGGGTAAATGGGTATCGCTTCAATTATCTCACAATTTTTTAAAATACATTTTTGAACAAAAGAAAATCACATAGAATATAAGGCAGTGATGCAAACAGTTTAAAGGGGACAAAAACAAATCAACAAACATGAGCAGACATCGCAGGACGGGAAGCATTTTGAAGGTGAGACGTTGCTTGAGCACACCCGGCAGCCGGCTGAGTTCTACCGGGCCAGTAGCAGGCAGCAGGCAGTTTGCAAAGCATCCCTGTTCAGCTGCAAGGAGTCACTCTCGCAAGGACCTTTACGTAAGCCACACCAGGTCACAGAGTGAACTGTGATTTTGCAAAAGGCAGAACCACTGTTCAAGAATGTTTCTTGTTACAGAGGTCGCACAAGACTCTGGCTGCCTGTCCCCAGGACACGCTGACCAAGCGAGCTCCACTCTGCCCAGAGAGCACGGCCGCCCTGTCAGGGCCCCGAGGGAACCTCCTTGATGCCGCCCACAACTGGACTCCCCGCACAGGCTGCTCCCCTCACTGGGCACTGGCTCTCTAATTGCTGTGGCATTTAGGCGTCTGGAAGGGTCTGAGACCCACCTACCCCCCCTCTTCTCCCCTCCTCCCAGTTCTTTAGCATCTCCCGCCTCACTAATGATGACATTTTCACCAAGTGGCAATGACAAGAGAAATTAGTTCACAGCCCTTGGCAACTGAACATTGAGCATTCAGATTAAACTTTCAAAGGGAAGCTGCAATCTGCGCATGCAGGGAAATCATTGGTATTTGGGAAAGACTTCAGGGTGGAATAGTCAGCACAAGCCACAGATCCTCGAGGGGGCAGATGGGGAGGACACCAGGGGAGCTCGAGAGACAGGCAGAGCTGCACACCCAGAAGCACGCGACTGGCCCCGTACGCAAGGCGGAGGGTCCATGCCTGCTCTTAACTACAACCAAGACCTGTCAGAGAGCTCTGGGGCTTAACGAGCGGGCTGCACTGACTGCAACATTTCGGCTAATTGGCCGCAGCATTTCTCTCTCATCAGTTCCCCTCGGGCTTCCACCCTCGCCATCCCCCTCTTCCCAATCACGGAGAATTATTAAGAAAGCTTGGCATTAAGCAGGACACGGCAAGCATCTTCTCACGTGGCCCTGGACTAAATGAGGGAGTTAGACCTCATGAAGGGCTGTCCCTGCAAGTGGACTGCACGGACAGACAGCCCGTGACAAGGCAGACTTCCACAGGGCACGGGCGTGTCTCGCTCCTTCTGCGTTCCCAGACACGGGACCAGGCTCCACGTTAGGAATAGCTATTTATGGAGCCCCAGAGCTGCCACACTGTTGTGCACTGCGCAATGCTGGAGTGTGCCCTCCGCATCAGGGGCCACTTATCCTCACGGAGTTGGGCAGTGTAGAACCTACACAACCCTTCGTAGCATCCCACGGGCTCTTACACCTGAGTCTGCTTTTGCACACCACGGCACCCACAGTGCCCAGCGCCGTGCCCGCACAGCACATGTTTGGCTTTCCGTATAGTCTTACCATTCGTTTGTGTGAACACAGGCACTGCTCAAAAAATGTTTGATGGGTTTAAAGTCTGAATTTCAATTTTCTCTGGGTTCCTTTTTCTCCACCGTGGACATCAGTCTGAACTTCCTGCAGACAAGGAGCCCGGCTTCTCAGGCTGGCTGTGGCTCTTGCTAGCTTCCTGGTCTCTAGGCCTTGATTTCCACACCCGCTGGACTTGCACTTCTAAAGCTCCTTCCAGCACTGCGATTCAGGCCCGAAGAACAACGGCTTAAGGCCCAGGCTTACATCCACGGTGGAGTACGGATGACGAATCCCGCTCCCTCTCCAGCTCTTACTTCCCCGTGTCGGACCGTTCTCAGCCAGTTCACTTCACGGTGGCAAAATGCTGCCAGGAGCCCAAGTCCCTAGCCATTGCAACAGAAAAGCACTTGTACTTCACAGCAGCATAAAATAAAGTTCTGAAATTCAGTCTCCCTGCGGAAATGTGATTGCATGCCTAGCTTAAGGGGAGCCTGATGTTCTCATTGGCTATCGGCCTGCCCCCACTACAACTTAATGAGCTAAGAGTTGGGAAGAAATGGTTCTCCAAAGCAAATACCGAAGGGAGTGGATGCCGGGCTTCCCCAAAATAAGGAATGGCTCCAGGGACCTGAGAGGTCAGAAAAGGCCAGATTAAGTTCATTTTGCAAACATTCTAGTATATTGAAATAAGTGAATAAATGTCAAAAGATGGTTCCAAAAATCATGAGATATTCTTAATGTACACTTTCAACAAACAAATATTTTCACATGAAGAAACTAACACAATGTAATAGTGCTAATCACAAAATAAATACGGAGTTGACCTGAAACCTGAATTCTTAGAGCGCTGGAAGCTGTGTGCCCCATTAATGATACACACATTTACACTTGAGAGAGGAACGTCATTTTTCAGTCCCGTCGGTGCGTCTCCGTGACTCTGAGCGAAGCCTCCAGGGGCACTGTTGTCCTCATAGCTACTGTTGGTTTGTCTGGTTTTCATGACAATTTTCTGGCCATTGGCAGCAAAGTGTCTTCAGAAGAGAGGCCTTTCTATAATCACACTAAGTTGTTCTATGAATTTACTGCAGGGCTTGTGTGTCTAATCTTATTAGAAGACTATATTGAAAGTCTAATGTTGAGACCCTTTTGTAAAAGCGAGGCAGAGGCCAAAGGGCTGTCTTGTGTCCCCCCTCCCCAAAAACGCACAAATTGTAAAAGCCCTCAAGTTCAACAGGCACTAAAAATGGGGTACCAAGTCTGTGGAAAGGAGGAAGATGGGGCACCTTTGTGGCTCTTGTCCTTTCACCTGTCGTTTTAACCACTGATGTTGTGGTTCTTGTTTTTAACTAATTTTTTTTCAACAAAGTCAGAAATAACCCAGGGCAGGGTAAGGAAACAGCCAGGCACTTCTGGGCTGAACACAGGAGAGGCCCTGTAGGTTAGTTGAGGCATCCTTCCTAGCTGTGCAAAAGCTGAAAGGTTTGCAGATAAGGGAGAAGCTTGGTCTAAGACAGGAAGAGCCTGAAGCTACTCCAACTCCAGGAGCGAGAAAGGCAGCTTTAGCTAAGCGTTCTGAGTTTGTAAGTGGGACATATTTGCAGATGAGGGTTTCAACAGCCTGAATTAATAGCTAGTAGAAAAATCTCCATTGTATTTAATAACAAGACATCATTTCGCTGATGAGAGCAGACAGAATGTTTTGGAAGGTGATCATGCCTAGAGTTGGGTGTGCTTTCTCAGGTAGGCAGTGTGAGTAGCAGCTGTCCTTGTACCCATCGGCACTTTTGAAGAATCCTTCCTTTTTCTGAGCTTATGAAGAAAGAGCATTCAGAGGGCAGGGTGCGACGGGTGTGTAGACATCCACCAAGGTGATTTGTCAAGGTTTGGGGGATCTAAAAAGAAGCTCTCTCCTCACCTTTGTGTTCTTTGAATTTCTCTGGCTGCCTGCAGACATGCTGTTACTGATCTTCTCTGACAAAGACTCATCCAACACAAGCTCAGATGAAAACATTAATAGTGAACCGACGGGTAATTAACCTGAGTTTAATTCCGCTGGCATTATCCTGACTCTATTTGAAGGTCTGAGAGAGTCTTCCCACCCTCCAGTAAGCAATTACCCAGGGCCTGGGACCAGCAGCTCTGCCTGGGAGGTTGGCCACAGTCTGGGAATCAGGCAGGACAAGACGGGAGGGGAGGAGCAAGGAGGGGGAGGAGCAAGGAGGGGGAGGAGCAAGGAGGGGAGGAGCAAGGAGGGGGAGGAGCAAGGAGGGGGGAGGGGCGAGGGGGCAGGGCAGGGCGAAGCTCAGAAACAGTGGGGGGAGAGCTGGGAGGACTAGGGCGAAGAGTTGTGGAGGGGGCTGAGTCAACAGAAAGGAGAGGGGAAGGCCGGAAGGGGAGGGCAGGTGGAGAAGAGAGAACTGAGGATGGGGAAGGGAAAGAGGGATGGAGTGGGGGAGGGACGGGAGAGCGTGGAAGGCAAGAAAGGACCCGAGAGGGAAGAGAAGAGAGGGAGGGAGCGGAGCGCACAGAAGCAGTGAGGCCAGACGAGGATGGGAAGGGAAGAGGGGCCTCGAGCGCGCTCGTCCTTGCGATCGCAGCCCTTCCCGGCCCGCAGCTCCATCACCGCCTAGGGCCGCCCTCGGGCCGCCCCTTGCACCTGCCGGCCCGGCTGGGGGCAGAGCCCGGCCTTGCGGGCCCGGGAGGGCGGGTGCCCAGGCGTCTGCTCCGCCGCGAGCGGCCTGGCTGCCCCGCAGGGCGCGGCGTCCCGGGAAGGCCGGTGTCCCCGTGCGCCCGGCCCGAGACACATCGACCCGTCGCCCGCGGCCGCCAGGGAACCGCAGGGCCGAGCGCGGCGGCCGATTGATCCGCAGGCGGGGGCCTGGGTGGGGGCCGCCATCGACCGGCCGCCCGGCGGCCTCTGATTGATGACAGCGGCGTCTCCCGGCGGCCGGGCCCGCGCGCTCCCCGCCGGCCTGGGGGCCGTAAGTGGGAGCAATTGGGCCGGACGGCGCCGAGGCACATCTGTCCCGCGCGGGTGCCGCGGCCGAGCGCCCGGCAATTAGGGCTGAGTGTCTAAATCGACCGAGTCCGTCGGCGAGCATGTCCCGAGCCTGGTTCACCGCCCAGACGTGCTCGGCCCGCGCCCGGGGCGCCTGCGGGAGCCGCGGGGAGGCCGGAGCCGGCTTCCTGGCCCGGCTGCGGGCGCGGGGCGCGGGGCGCGGGGGAGGGCCTCGCGGGAAGGACAGGAGAGGCGTCCACGCGGCCCCCACCCCAGCCGCGCCGACCCTTCCTGGGCCAGAGCACAGCCGCGCCTGGGGATTCTCTCCTCCCGCCCCGCTGTGTGCCCCCGGGTGGGCGCTGGGCCCTCTCTGAGCCCACTGCGTCTCTAATTTGGGGGACAGTGGTACTGCTAGCTCATCGGTTGTTAAAGGGCTCAATGGGACCTTGTATACAGTAGACGCTCCACACGGAGGTCATCGAGACTGTGCTCTCCCCAAGGCAGCAGCCAGGTCTGTGTACGTCACCACCGCTGCGCAGCGCCAAGCAAGTGAATCCGCGCTTGGCAAATGTGTGTTCGATAAGTGAATGAATAGGACTCACGAATAAAATTAACATAACCCTCATTTATGGAGCATGTCTCACGCGCTAGCACATAGCTAGGCTCACACACCATTTACTAATAGTATCCGCTCATGGGATGGTGTTATGCTCATTTCACAATTGGGGAAACTGAGGTGCAGGAGGTTAAGGACCGCGCTCTAGGTCCACTGCTAATATGTGGAGAACCGGGACTGAACCCTCTGGCTTTAGCCCCTCCCCTCGGGCTCTCTGCCACCACGCTCAGGCCTGTTTCCATACACGATCCAGGGGAAATGAAGCATTTCAGCCTAGCAAGCATCTTGGCTAGGGGATATTCACCTAAATCAGTCTTCTGACTGATTCTTTTCTTCCATTGACTTGGCAATAATTTAGGGGGAGGAGAGCGTGTGGGGGTGCGAGTGCCTGTCTGTAAACATGCTCCTGGCTCCGACCAGTTCTGCCTCCCCTCCTCACGCAGACAGACTGAGCGAGCGGGTCGGTGAGAGACAGAGGGACCGCCGTACCCCTGCCCTTGACAAGACCCAGCACTGAAGAGCAGCAACACCGTGGGAGCCAGAGAAAGAGGGGCTGACTTGTGTAGGGAGGGCTTTGGAGTCAAATCCTGGAGTCACAGCAGGGCAAAGTCGGAAGAGACAATATAATCGCCCACCCATCTCATTTCTCAGGTGGAGAAACTGAGGCCCAGGGAAAGGAAGTCAGCACTGCAGTGCAGGAACAGAATTACAGATGGTCACCACCTTTTCGTACCCTTGGCCATCAGCTGCTGTCCCCTGAAAGGAAGCAGAGCCAAGGGCCATGACTCTCTATCCATCACACTGGGCTTCTCCAGGGAGGGTGACAAGGGAAGGAGCATTGGCGACCCAGACCCTGAAAGGACAGAGCTGAGTGCAGGGAGAAGGAAGGAGGGAAAAGTAAGGGGGACCCACTCCTAAGGAAGAAAGGGGCCTAGCCCGGAGCTCCCTCTCCCCTCTCTTCCCTTCATGTCCCCATTCTCCCCATCGGGACAAAATTTATAAGCAAAAGGGAAGCAGAACTTAAAAATTTGAAAAATTCTCAGTCTGGCCATTTGAAAAGAGAGAAAAGGCATATTTAAGGAGAATACCAAGAGTGTGGCCAAGCCATTGTTTGCGTTTGATGAGGAGATTGGTAGGGATCGGTGGAAGCCCGGTGCTATTCAGCAAGACGGTGGAGAATGACTCTGAAGGCATCGTGGAGACCTTACCCGGCTGCTTCACCTATCACAGGCCCACAATGCCCGGGCCTGGGGAACAGAACAATGTCAAGGCTTTGCTCCCTGAATGCAGCAATCCTTCTAGTGCAGCAATCGTTGGCAGCCCCAGGTGCAGGCCACCCCCTGGAGGGCACAGGTGATAAACCTTGGCAGTGTGCACACAATGCCATCTTCACTGGCACGCAGAGTGCACAAACTGTGGAGGCACTCCACAAATCTACCTTTACCTAGATTTCAAAGAATGCCCCCAAAGCCTCAGGGCCCAGGCAGAGAACTGCCACAGGGGCAGGACTGCCACCAAGAGCTCCCACCAGGGCACTGCCCAGCAGAGCTGTGGGGACAGGTCTGTCCTCAAGACTCCAGAACTGTGGAGCCACCAGCATGCCACTGCAGCCTGGGAGAGCCACAGGCATGTGACTCCAACCCTTGAGAGTTGATGTGTGCACCGTGTCCAGCAAAGCCAGAGGGGCAGGCTGCCTGGAGCCCTGTGGGCCCAACCCGCACTCCAGTATGTCCGGAAGGCAGAACGTCGAGTCAAAGATTTTTCTCCAGCCTTAAAACTTAATATTGTTGCCCTTTTGGGTTTGGGACTTACTTGGGATAAGTTACGCCTTTCTTCCTTCCTATTTCTCCCTTTTGAAATGGGAATGCCATTCCTGTACCTATCCCGCTATGGTATTTTGGAAGCCCACAGTTCATCTGACTTTCCAGGTTTACAAGTGGAGGGGGATTTGCCACGGGGTGACTCACACCTGAGCCTCACCCATATGTTAAACAAGCTGACATGTAGACCAGACTTTAAAGTTAATGTTGGAATGAGTTAAAACTTTGGGGATGGAATGAATGTATTTTGCATGTGAGAAGGAAATGAATTTTGGGAGTCCAAGGGCAGAATGCTATGATCTGAATGTTTGTGTCCCCCCAAAACTCACATGTAAAAACCAACCCCCATGGCGATAGCATTAAGAGGTAGGGCCTGTGAGAGGCGTTAGGTCACGAGGGCTCTGCCCGCAACAGTGGGACTAGTGCCTTTATCAAAGAGACTTGAGGGAGTCTGTTGTCCTTTCACCCCGGGAGGACACATGTAAGGTGTCCATCTACGAGGAATAAGCCCTTGATCTTGCACTTTATAGCTTCCAGAACTATGAGCAATAAATTTCTATCGTTTATAAGTTATCCAGTCTAAGGTATTAAACATTTTGTTATAACATCCCGACAGACTAAGATAATGGACCTACAGTGACACATCACTGTCGCCCAAAGTCCATGGTGTGCATTAGAGTCGCTGTTGCTGTGCATTCTGTGGGTTTGGACAAACGTGTAGTAATATGCATCCACCAGTGCAGTGTCATACAGAGCAGTTTCGCTGCCCTCAAAATTCTCTATGCTCCACCTCTTCACCCCTTCCTCCCCCATAACTCCTGGAAACTGCTTATCTTTTTGCTGTCTCCATACTTTTGCTTTTCCTGGAATGTCATATAGTTGGAATCATACAGTATTGTAGACTTTTCCTATTGGCCTTTTTCACTAAGTAATATGCATTTAAGTTTCCTCTGTGCCTTTTCATGGCTCAATACTTCATTTCTTTTCAGTGCCAAATAATATCTCATTGTCTGGCGGTACCACAACTTATCTATTCACCTACCGAAGGACATCGTGCTTGCTTCCAGTCATGAATAAAGCTGCTATAAGCACTCTTATGCAGGTTTTGAGTGACCCTGCCTTTTACGCCCCTTTGGTTAAATACTGAGAAGCATAATTGCTGGACCATATGGTCAGAGTATGTTTAGTTTTGTATGAAACTGTCAAAGTGTCTTCCAAAGTGGATGCACCATTTGACCTCCCACCAGCAATGAACGGGAGCTCCTTTTGCTCCACACCTTCCCTGGCATCTGGTCGTGTAGCGTTCTGGATTTGGGCCATTCTAATAGTTATGTAGTAGCATCTCATCGTTGTTTTAACTTTCATCCTCTGATGACACACGATGTGGAACATGTTTTCACATGTTTGCTTGCCATATGCACTTCCACTTTGATGGGTTGTCTGTTAAGGTCTTTGGCCCACTTTTTAATGGAGTTGTTTATTTTCTTATTGTTGAGTTTTAAGAGTTCTTTGTATATTTTGGATAACAGTCCTTTATCAGATATGTCTTGTGCAAATACTTTCTCCAAGTCTGTGGCTTGTCTTTTCATTCTCCTGACAGTGTCTTTTACAGAGCAGAAAATTTTAATCTTAATAAAGTCCAGCTTATCAATTCTTTCTTTCGTGGATATGCCTTTAGTGTTACATTTAAGAGTCATTGCCAAACCCAAGGTGATCTGAATATTTTCCCATGTTATCTCCTGGGAGTTTTATAGTTTTGTGTTTGACATTTAGGTCTGTGATCCATTTTAAGTTAATTTATGTGCAGGGTGCAAAGTCTGTGTCTAAATTTATTTGTATGCCCAATTTTTCCAGTACCGTTTGTTGGAAAGACTTTCTTTTCTCCATTCTCTTTGTCAAAGAGCTGTTGATTATATTCATGGGAGTCTATCCCTGGGCTATTTCGTTCCATTGATATATTTCTCTATTCTTTTGCCAATACCACCACACTCTCTTGATCACTGTGGTTTTATAGTAAGTCTTGAAGTCATGTCTGGATCTTTGCCTCTCATATAAACTTTAAAATACATTTGTTGATATCCACAAAAAAACTGTCAAGCATTTTTAATGGAATTCATCTGAATCTATAGATCAAGGTGGGAAGAACTGATATCTTGACAATATTGAATCGTATTATCCATGAGCATAGAATATCCATCCATTTATTTAGTTCTTTGATTTATTTTACCAGAATTTTGTAGTTTTTTTCATATAGACCTTGCACATATTCTGTTTGTACCTAAGTATTTAATTTTTTGTAATGCTAATGTAAATGGTTTTTAATTTCAAATTCCGCTTGTTTGTTACTAGTATATAGGAAATAATTGACTTTTGTATATTATCCTTGTATCCTGCAACCTTGCCATTATCACTTACTAGTTGCAAGAGGTTGTTTGTGTGTCTGTTCATTCATATTTTCAACCCGGAAGATCAAATCATCTGAGAGCAAAGAGTTTTATTTCTTCCTTCTCAATCAGTATATACTTTATCTCCTTTTCTTATCTTATTGCATTAGCAAGGACTTCTAGGACAATAGTGAAAAGGAGTGGTGATAAAGGACATTCTTGTCTTGTTCTGGATCTTAGTGGGAAAGTCAGAGTTTCTCAACATTATTGATGTTAGCTATAGGGTTTTTGTAGATGTTCTTTGTGAAGTTGAGGAAGTTCCCCTGTATTCCTAGTTGACTGTGGGTTTTTATTATGAATATTGGCTTTGTCAAACACTTTTTCCACATCTATTGATGTAATATATGATTTTTCTACTTATTAAATAGCTTGTTTATATAATCAATAGCATTGATTGATTTTCCAGTACTGACCCAGCCTTGCACACCTGGGATAAATTCTGCTTGGTCTTGATGTATAAATCTCTTTACACATTGTTGTGCTCAATTTGCTAATATTTTGTGGATGATTTTTGTATATGTTTATGAGAGATATTGGTCATCAGTTGTTTTCCTCATGTCTTTTAGTGTTAGGGTAATGCTAGTCTCAAACAATTAACTAGGAGTATTCCCTTTGCTTCTGTCTTCTGAAAGAGACTGTAGAGAATTAGTAAAAAAGTTTTCCATAAAGTTTAGTAGAATTTACCAGTGAGCCCATCTGGGTCTGGTGCTTCCTGTTTAGAAGGTTATTACTTATTGATCGATTTCTATATTAGATATAGGACTATTCAGATTGCCTATTTTTTCTTGTGTGAATTTTGTAAGATGGTGTCTTTCAAGGAATTGGTTCATTTCATCAAGATTATCAAATAGGCATGTAATTATTCATAGTCTTCTTTTATTTAATGTTCCTGGGATCCATAGTGATGTCTCCTCTTTCATTTATGATTACTAAGTTTTATCCTCTTTTTCTTTCTTTGGCTAGAGGCTTACTACTTTTATTTATCTTTTCAAAGACCTAGCTTTTGGTTTTGTTCATATTTTCTATTAATATCCAGTTTTTAATTTCATTTATTTCTGCTCTAATTTTTATTTCCTTTCTTCTGCTTACTTTGGATTTAATTTGTTATTCTTTTTCTGTTTTCCTCATGTAAAAGCTGAGATTATTGATTCTAGATTTTTCTTCTTATATATGTGTTCAATGTTATGAATTTCCTTCCAAGCACTGTCTTTGCACTAAACACTGTTTTTGCAGAATCCCAAAAATTTTGATAAGTTGTGTTTTTATTTTCAGTTAGTTCAAAATATTTCTTAAATTTCTCTTGAGATTTCTTCTTTGATCTACGTTTTATTTAGAAGTGTTTTGTTTATCTCCAGGTATTTTACAATTTTTTGAGCTATCTTTCTGTTATTGATTTCTAGTTTAATTCAATTGTGGTCTGACAACAGACATTGTATGATGTCTATTTTCAAAAATATGTTAGTTTGTGACTGAGAATATGCTCTATCATGATGAATGTTCCATTTGAGCCTGAGAAGAATGTGTGTTTTGCCATTGTTGATCGAATTAGTCTGTGGATGTCGATTATATCAGGTTGACTGATGCTGCTGTTGAGGTCAAGTGTGACTTTGCTGATCTCCTGCATGCTGGATTTGTCCATTTCTGATAGAAGGGTGCTGGAGTCTCCAGCTATGATAGTGGATTCATCTATTTCTTGCAGTTCTATCAGTTTTTGCCTCATGTACTTTGATGCTCTGTTTTTATGAGCATGTACGTTAAAAATTGTTATGTCTTCTTGGAAAATTGACCCTTTATCCTTGTGTAATGCCTCTCTTCATCCCTGATAACTTTCTTTACTCAGAAGTCTGCTCCATCTGAAATTGGAATAGCAACTCCTGTTTTCTTTTGATTAGTGTTAGCATGGTATATCTTTCTCCATTTATTTATTTTTAATCTACATGTGTCTTTATATGAAAATATGTGAACATATTTACACATGTATAAATATATGTAAATATCAATGTAAAGACACATTTAGGGTTTACTTATAGACAACATATGATTGTGTCTTGTTTTTTGATCCACTCTGGCAAGCACTATCTTTTAATAGGCGCATTTAGACCACTGACAGTCAAAGCGATTATTCATACAGTTGGTTTACTATCTTGCCATATTTGTCACTATTTTCTATTTGTTGCCCTTGTTCTTTGTCCTATTTTTGTCTTCCACTCTTTTTCTGATTTTTGTGGTTTTAATTGAGCATTTTATATGATTCCATTGTCTTGTCTTTCTTAACATATTAGTTATATTTATCTTTTTAATTGTTTAGTGGTTGCCCTAGAGCTTACAATATACACTCATCGCTAATTCAAATTTCAAGTAACACTATACTGCTTCATGGATAGTGAATTATCTTACAGTAACAAAACGATCCTAATTTCTTTCTCCCATCCCTGGCATTATTGTTGCCATTAGTTTCAGTTAAACATAAGCATATGTAAATAAATATATATATGTATATGTAAATATATGCATACTAATTGACTATGTAGTCACTATTATTATTTTGAACAAAACTATTATTTGTTAAATCAAATAAGATTATGAAATTAAAAGTTTTTATTTTACCTTCACTTGTCTTTTTCTTATGTTCTTTCTTTCTTTATGTAGATCTGAATTTCTGACCTATGTGTTTTTCCTTCTCTCTAAAGAACTTCTTTTGACATTTCTTGCAAGGCAGGTCTACTGACCACAAATTTCCTGAATGCTCTCTGAAAAAAATCTTTATTTCTCCTTTCCATTTTTTTTTTTTTTTTTTTTTTGAGACAGAGTCTCGTTCTGTTGTCTGGGCTAGAGTGCTGTAGCATCAGCCTAGCTCACAGCAACCTCAAACTCCTGGGCTCAACTCTTTCTGCCTCAGTCTCCTGAGTAGCTGGGAGTACAGGCGTGCGCCACCATGTCTGGCTAATTTTTTCTATATATTTTTAGTTGTCCAGCTAATTTCTTTCTATTTTTAGTAGAGATGGGGTCTCATTCTTGCTCGGTCTGATCTTGAACTCCTGACTTCAAGCAGTCCTCCCACCTCGGCCTCCCAGAGTGCTAGGATTACAGGCGTGAGCTACCGCGCCTAGCCCTTTCATTGACTTTTGACAATTTGATTACAATGGATGTCAGTGTAGTCTTTTATGTGTTGATTCTATTTGGGACTTTTGAGCTTTGTAAATATGAATGTCAATTCCTCTCCCAAGATTTAGGTAATGTTTGGCTATTGTTTCTGCCCTTTATTTTCAATCTTTTCCTTCTTAAATTTTCATAATGTGTATATTTTTTCACTTGTTGCTGCCCTATAAGTCCCATAGGTTTGCTTCACTCTTTTCATTCTTTTGTTTTTTTTCCCTCTATCTGGATAATTTCAAATTATCCATCTTTGTGTTCACTTATTCTTTCTTCTGCTTGATTGAGTTTGCTATTGAAGCTCTCCATTGTATTTTTTTATTTTGGTCATTGTGTTCTTCAGTTCCCAAAGTTCTGTTTGTTTGGTTTTTTTTTTTTTTTAGTTTTTCTATCTCTTTGTTGAACTTCTTGTTTTGTTTGTGTGTTGTTTTTCTGATGTCATATAGTTGTCTATCTGTGTTTTCTTGTAGCTCATTGAGCTTCTTTAAAACAATTATTTTAAATTCTTTGTCAGCAATTGTAGATCTCCATGTCTTTGGGGCCAGTTATTGGAGGCTTATTTTCTTCCTTTAGTGGTGTCATTTTTCCCTGGTTTTTCACATTCCCTGCAGCCTTGCATTGTCTTTGCATTTGAAGAAGCAAACATCCTTCCAAACTTCATGGACTGGCCTAGGTAGGAAAATACTTTCTCCCATGGGTGGATGCAAGGGCACCAGCAGGTTGAGGTGTGGGTGGCTCCAGGTCCAGATCCAGATCCAAAGGTGTGTGAGGATGCCTGTTCTGGGGGCTCACAAGGGTGCTGTCCCTGGGATTGGGTTTAGTGGGCACATGGGTGCACATGTTCACTGCAAAAGGCGCCTGGTCCAGTGGGTGCATGAATGCATGTGCTGCAGCAGGCTAACAGGGCCAGGTCTGGTGCATGGCAGGTGTAGCTGTTTTGGGTGCCTGATCCCAGGGGCATACACATGCAGCAGTGGGCCCTGATCCTCTGATCTCACATGAACAGCTGCAAAGAGTGCCCATTCCCATGGCACAGATACAGTGCCACCAGCAGGCATCGGGACACGTGCGTGGGCCTGTACTTCACAGGGGGTGCTTGTCCCTGAGTGCAGGTGTGCATGACCTCACTGGTGCGTGGGGGGCAGTGGTGACTCTGATGGGGGAGGGTTGGCACTTGGTAGCTCAGCTCCAGGGAACACAGTGACTCTGACTCCAGGCAACTCTGACGGCTGGGGTCCACATCAGTGAAGACCATGGGAGTTTTCCGTGGTGGCAGTGAGGTCTGCTGGGATCTCCAGAGGCAAAGGCTGCTGAGGTCTGCCACTTCCCTTTACCCTCCCGGGGGAACTCACAGCTGAAAGGACTCATCATGGGGCCCCACCAGCCTGGAAGACAGGGCAACATAGGCAGAATGCTTCCTACCCATCCATGCAGCCGTCCCCAGTCTTTGCACTCCTCCGTGTCACTGAAGCCCCCCACCTGTACTCTGGGGTCCCCCCCAGCTATCCTCATCTGTGTATAGTTGACTGTGTCATTTTTGTGTGAGGGTGAGGACTAGGATCCACTCATCTGCCATCTTGCTAACATCACTTGAATCAAATAGTGTGTTATTTTTTCTCTTCCTCTTCTATTTTCTGTAGTTTGAACATAATATGCCCAGCTATAGGTGTTTTGGGGTTTTTTGTTTGTTTGTTTTGAATTTATCCAGCTTGGTGTTCTCTGAGCATCCTGGATCTGTGATTTGGTATCTGATATTAATTTGAGGAAAAAATCTCGGTCATTATTGTTTCAAATATTTCTTCTCTTCTTTTCTCTCTGTTTTCTTCTTATATTTTCATTATACATATTTACGCTTTGTCCCACAGTTCTTGGATATTTTTGTTCTGTTTTATTAATATTGCAGTCTTTTTTCTCTTTGCTTTTCAGTTTGGGAGTTTTCCATTGAGATATTCTCGAGTTCAGAGATTCTTTCCTCAGCCATGCCTAGTCTACCCAGTAAGCCCACGGAAGGCATTCTTCCTTCTGTTAACAGTGTTTTTGATCTTTAGCATTTCTTTTTCATTTGTTTTTAGAACTTTCTTCTCTCTGCTTACATTGCCCGTCTGTTTTTGCATGCTATCTACTTTGTTTACAAGCGTTCTTAGAATATTAATCATAGTTGTGTTACATTCCTGGTCTGATAATTCCAGCATATTCCTGCCATATCTGAGTCCAGTTCTGATGCTCGTTCTGTCTCTTCAAACTGCATTTTTTTTCCTTTTAATATATCTTATAATTGTTTTGATCGCTAGGCATGATGTGCTGTAAACCGCTTTAGCAGTGAGGTGGTGAGGTGGGGGGATGCTTCGGCGTCCTAGAGTCCTGTGGTTAGGGCTCCGTCTTTCAGGGAACCTGTGCCTCTGGGTCCGAACTTCACGAGTGTCTCTCGGTCCCCTGCTCGGCGGGATGGGAGGCTTGCACAGCTGGGGCTGGGATTGCCCTTCCCCCAGGTCAGTTAGGCTCTGATAAAACCCCAGCACGTTAGGCTCTGGTTAAACAGTTCTTCCTGAGGACAGACTCTATCGAGAACAGAATGCTCTCATATATTTCAAAATGGTTCTTTTTTTCCCTCCCCCCGCCAAAAAGCAGGAGGGGATTTTTCTCCGACATTCACCCTGAGAGCTGGTAGAGTTCTCCAGCTCCAGGAGATAAAATTCACAAAAACATGGGGGACCCAGTGTGCCGGTCCCCCTGGAGCTTGTATCTCTGACTGGTCCACACCGACGCCCAGCACTTTGTCAGGTACAGCTCAGGTTTCCGTCCCCGGCACTGCCTCCCTCAGAGGTTTCTGCTCTGGAAAGTTGTGAGTCTCTGCGTTTTCCTGTCGGCCTGTCCAACTCGGGGAACAACAGCTTTCCCTGCGATCTCACTTCTCTCATGGATCTAAAAAGAGTTGTGGATGTTTCAGTTTGTTTAGCTTTTCCCTCCTTGTTAGAACAAAGTGGTGACTTCCAAGCTTCTCACACACCAGACCAAAATCCAGACGTCTCCCTCGGAAGGATTTTAAACAGGAGGGAAGTGTGATTAGAAAGTCATTTTTACTTAATAATTCATCAAATTGTTATTTTGGGGGTGCCTACTATGTGCCAAGCACTGACCTAAGCATACCAGTGAACAAAACAGGCAAATTTTTGTAAAGCATACATTTAAATGGTAGGGGGAGGGGCAAATAAAAAATATCACAGTAAATAAATATATTGTATAGCATGCGAGAAGGGAATACACACGGTACTGATGGAGTATGTGGTGAGGGGGGAGAAGAATGGGGAAAACAGGTTGCAATTTTAAATCAGGTGCCCAAGGGTTGCCCTCACTGACCAAATGCTGTTTCAGCAAAGACTTGAAGATAGGGAGGGAGGCTGCTGTGCAAGCTCTGGGTGAAGAGTGTTCCAGGAAGAGGGAACAGCCAGTGCAAAGGCCCTGGGGTAGGAGCGTTTCTGTATGTCTGAGGACAAACAAGGTCAGACAGCTCCAGCAAAGCCGACAAAGGGGATAGAGGTAGGAGGTGAGGTCAGAGAAGTAGGTAGGCCTCTCCAGCGACCTCAGACTTTACCCGGAAGCCATGGGAGGATCAATTTTAAATATTAGGACAGTGTATATTTCTCCAACTTTGTTTCGAGTTGTATGTTATTCAGAAAGTAGTTTGTTGGTTTGTTTATATTTTAGAGATAGTGTCTCACTGTGGTGCCCAAGCTGGTCTCAAATTCCTGGCCTCAGCAATCCTCTTGCCTCAGCCTCCCAAGTAAGAAAGTAACTTTTTAAATACAAAAAAAAGTGTCATAGCCACAAAAATATTAGTATTTCAGACCTTAAAATATGCTTTAAAATATTGCACTGGCCCAGAAAACCAAAAGCAAGCACTGTGAGCGCTGGAGGAAGGCCCGGGCCAGGTCTGCACACGGACTAAGAGCTGAGGCCAGACCCCTGCCAGGCATGGAGCTCCAGGAAGGCTACCTATCTCTGTGCATCAGCTCCTCCATCTACAAAATCCAATTAATGAGAGGCCCCGCCTCTTAGGATGGTTATGAAGCTTACACGAGATCATCGATGCTAACGCTTAACAAGATGCCTGACTCATTTTAAGTTCTCGATGAATGTGAACTATTATTTTCACACAACTAGCTATTAAACCTGAGTCCTACGTCTCCAGACTCCCAATGCAAGACACTTTTCACTGCCCCGGTGAGAGTAATAATAATGGCTTATATATTTCAAGTATTTGCTGTGGGCCAGATATTGTATTAAGCACTTTATATGGATTATCTTATTGTCCCCATTTAACAGAAGAGGAAACTGAGGCTCCAGTAGAGGTGTTAGCTTGCCCAAGGTCACACAGGCATTAAGTGGACACAACAGAATTGAAATCCAGGTGGGCCTGTCTGCAGACCCTGCGTTTTTCACCGTTAACCTCTCCAGCCTCCCGAGGCTCCTGACAGCAACTTCATCGATGGGGAAAAACACAAACGAAATGCAGAGTGGGGAATACACACACCCTTGGCTCATCGTGTAAATTCATTCAAGGCGTCACTACTGTGCCCACGAGTGACAAGCCAGAACGGCTTTTCTGACAAAGTCAGACCAAGCAAGAGCTGAGGTCAGGAGCCAGGGTCATATTTATTCTGGATTCAAAAGCCCACATAACTTGGCACAAACTGAAATCTCCCCTTCTCACGATCACCTGTGTGTGTGAACGTCTGTCTACAGCACTTTCTTAGGGGCTTCCCAAGGCATGAATTGCTCGTGGAATCCGTCTTGGCATCACCAGAAGAGAACTGCAAACAGACTTGGTTCATCCCTCCCAATAGCATGTACCTCCCCACCATCTCCCGCAGCCCGCTCCTTCAGTCAGACAGGCCTGGGGCTCAGGCGTGGAGGTGGGAAGGATGAGGGAGCCATTTCTGGCCTTCAAGGGGCTTCTGGGCCAGTGGTGACGCTAAGAGCCGTCACCCAGACGTAACCTGCTTATCAAGCAAGCCGAAGCTGAGTGCACAGGTGAAAACCGGTTTCGCTGTATCTCCCTTTTGCTTCAGAATCTCTCTGTGGACTCCTGCTCATTCTTTTCCATCTCAAGATAAAATATCCAGTGTGTCCCTTAGTTTTATGGGCTGTTTCAGTCACAAAATCTGTTCGTTTTCGTAATTACAAACCACCATCTAGTGCACTGCTTCCCCTACCTGCCGGATGAAATCTCTGGCTCTTCCAGAAATGTGTCTGGAGGGAGGGAAGATTAAGGAAAAGGGGCATCTTTCTTGCGTCTTACTGTGTCTTTGTGGGTCTCACTGTTGTCGTCACCTTGCCCTGGGGCCCTCAGAATGACCAAAGAGCAGCTGGTGGCAGGTGCCGCCCCCACCCACCCTCTCTCTGGGGGCCCTGGCATGGAGTCCCCTCCTTTGGTTTAGGCGACGCCTCTCCCGAGCCAGCCAGTCATTCCTCAGCCCACACCGACTTCCAGCAGTTCCCTGTGGTAGACTCAATAATAACGCCCCAAAATACGTCCGCGTTCTAGCACTCGCGACACTGTGAACATGTTGTCTTACACAGCAACGGGAACTCCGCAGACGCGATCGAGCTAAGGGTCTTCAGATGGGGGATTATCCTGAATTTTCTGGCTGGGCCAGTGTTACCAGAAGAGTCCGGATAAGAGGGAAGCAGGGTCGTCACAGTCAGAGAGATGTGGAAACAGAAGCAGAGGTCAGAGAACGGAAAAGATGCCACACTGTTGGCTTGGAAGGCAGAGGAAGGGGCCATGAGCCAGGGAGCGCAGGCAGCCTCTAGAAGCTGGAGGAAACGGATTCTCCCCTGGAGCCTCCAACGGGAACGCAGCCCTGTGGACTCATTTCAGACTTCTGACCTCCAGAAATGTAAGCAGGTAAATTTGTGTTGCTCTAAGTCATTAAGTAAGTGGCGTTTGTCAAAGCAACCGCAGGAAACTAATAGATCCTTCTTCTGGGGTCCTTGTACCCTTCTAGGACGCCTCCTGGACGGACCGCTTTTAAGATGACGTCAGCAGCTTCCTTGCAAAGGGTAACGTCTGGTTCCCCAAAAACCTACCCCTTGGCCCCAACCCACTGAAAGTACAGCCTGCAACCAGTTGACATTGAACTGGGTTGAACAGTGACACCCCCACCACCGCCAACTCACATTCACTTGGAACACTAGAATGTGACCCTATTTGGCATAGGGCCTTCACGGATGGAATTAGTTGAGATGACGTTATACTGGATTCGGGTGGGCCCTAAATCCAGTAACTGGCGTCCTTACAAGAAGACCACGTGACGACAGACAGACACAGAGGGGAGGCAGCCGTGTGACAAAGGAAGCAGAGATCGGAGCATCCGCAAACCACGGAACGCCAAGGATTGCCGGCAGCCACCAGAAGCCGGGAAAGGGGCCTGGTAGAGATTCTCCCCCAGAGGCTTCGAAAGGAACCAACGCTGTTAATGCTAATTTTGGATTTCTGGCCTCCAGAACTTTGACACAATAAATTTCTGTTGTTTTAAGCCAGCTGGTTTGTGGTTATTTGTCACGGCAGCCCTAGAAAACTAATGGGGATGTTAATGAATTTTGTCTCCCTAAGCAAAATAGAAATGTAATGGATATTATTATTTGGCTTCCATTTATTTCTAAGGAATGGGTCTTCAAAGTCAATAAGCCATGAGAACCAGGCTCCCAGCTCCGACGGGAGGGATGGATGGCTGAAGAACTGGCCCGTTTCTGATGGACGCGGTGAAACAGTGGAAGCAGACCAGCCGCAGGCGCCAGCCCTGATGTCCTGATGCTCCCCTCTGCTGTGCGGACGATGCTATGATACCCAACCTTTTATTTTCCGCAAAACAAGCACCCCTAGGAGGGGTCCAGCTCAAGCCAAACCGTGCACCAAGGACAGTAGACAGTAAACCCATGCACCCCTGGAAAGAGCACCTGGACTCAGAGGATCTTACCATGAGCACAGAGCCACGTGTGGCGTGGACCACCCGCGCCTCCCTCGCCTCCTCTTGGGAATGGGAGAGGGGTAGTTAAGCACATGGGAGGCTGCCTAAACTTGAATCTCAGCTGTGTCACTTTATAACTCTGTGACATTGGCAAATTATTTAACCTCTTTGTGCCTCAGTTTCCTTGTCTGTCGAATGAGGCTAATGTTATTGAAAGTCTAAAAGAAATAATATATATAAAGCACTTAGCATGGTGTCTGGCATAAGCACTTAAAAATCTTAGCTATTATGTGCATTAAGCATCCTCTGTACCCAATAAGTAGGTCTCTGCTTTCTTTTCAGTGCTGTGGAGTGCTTAATAGTCTCGGCGGGGGGCGGGGGCGCTGAGATAAGCTGCTTCCCCTCCCCACTCGTTCGGCTACTCAGGACACACACGAACCACCAGCAAACTATTGAAAAGGACACAAAATGTGAGAGGAAGAAAACATAACAGAACAGATACGAAAGGATGGAGAAACCTCAGCAATTAGTGTTGGAAAGAGCTCTTCTCTTGAACAAAACGTGTGCATAACGAGTTAGGGAGCATAAGATTTTGAAAACCATTTGGAGCCAGACAAACCTGTTAGGACCAGACTGACAACTGCGGCTGAGGATACCAAGTTAGCACGGAAGAGAAGGGAACAGACGGATTCCACCTCAGCCTTGCAGGTCACACGCAACCTCGTTCCACTCAGAAAAGGCAGAGCAGTTGTTGTTTGGGGGGAACTGAGACCCGAGTAACTAAGGAGACTGTGAGCACCAGGCCCGAAGCAAGGACAGCACAGGGTCACAGGGAGTTTCAGGCCTGGCCGCGGAGAAGTCAGCAGATGCAGGAATCATGAGGTTTTGGGCTGCCAGGAAAGAAGAGACAGGAAAGTGTCCTAACGTTTGGCATGAGTGCAAATGTGAAAGATTCTGTAGCCTGGGGACCTGAACAACAAAAGCCTGCACACTTTAGAATGTGCACATGTAGGAGAAAAAATTGATCATTTGGAGTAAGCATGAGTTGAGCTGTGAATGAATCAAACCTTCCGCCCTGGAAGCCCTGCTTGGTTGAGGCCACTTTAACCTCCACGTTCCCTCGTCTGTAGCCCTGCAACCTGGAGGGTAGCAGCTCGGGCTCCATCCTCATTCCCTGGTGTGACAGAATGATGACCACGCAGAGATGTCTGCATCCCAGTCCCCAGGACCCGTGAATATCTGTTACACAGCAGGGGAAATTAAGATTGTAGATGGCATTAAAAGTGCCCGCCAACCTTGGGATGGGGAGGTTATCCTGGATTACGTATGTGAGCCCAGTGAATTACCAGGGTCCTTATAAAAGGGAGGCGGGAATTTCAGAGAGAGGAGACGTGACAACAGACGCGGAGGCTGCGGGATGTACTCCGAAGACGGAAGGGGAGCAGGAGCCAAGGCATGCAGAGCTGGGCAGGGCAAGGAACAAGCTCTCCCCTAGAGCCTCCGGGAGGAGCACAGCTCTGCCAGTGCCTTGATTTTAGCCTGTGAGGACCATTGCAGACCTCTGACCCTCTGAACTGTAAGATAATAAATTGGTATTGTTTTAGGGTTGTTTTAAGCCACTAATATGCCTTACTTTGCTACCGCAGCAACAGGAAATGAATACACCCGGTTTCTGCATTATCTTATAGTTATTCCCGAATCAATTAGCACGGGCTCTGTCTCCGCATCTGATCACTCTGCCTCGCTTACTGCACATGGCTCTCTCTACCAGACTGGAACAAAGGCTCTGGTTATCTCTCAGCTCGCATCTGCTCTTCTCTTCCAGTTGAGAAGCTCCTGCGGAAGTGCTCTGACTGGCATGTCTTGGCAGGGACCTGTGACGAGCAGCCTCCCCACAGCCACATGGTTAGAGGAGGGAGGCGGGAAGCAAAGCAGTTGCCGGGAAGAGGGGAGCGCTAGAGTCACAAGAGGAGAGGCGTGCAGATGTCCACTTGCTTCCCTGAGCACAAGTCCTCTGAAGGGCCTTCTCTAGCCTATGGGGCTCGGGATCCTACACCAGATCCAACTCTCAGCGGATGCTCAGTTCCTGCTGTTGGTCCACGGGCTCATGTCTTCAGTGGGCTACGCCAATGAGCGAAGTTTGTTCCCAGAGAGAGAGGAGCAAGAGCTTTGTCTGCAGTGGGGTGGGGTGACTGCAAGAGCCTTAACTGGTACTACCAGGGGATGAGTTTATCCTTAGCCACTGCATCATTCATCGTTTTGAACTCTATTAACTAATTAGGGTCATCCTTTGGACCTGTTAAGCCTAGTAGTTGAAATTGCTGCAAATACGTTATAAAGAGAGAAATAAAGAGTGCAAGTGGGATGGGCGGGGCAGGGTGGGGGTTGCCGACCGGGGTGGCCGTCCGTAGGATAATTTTTTAAAGTATTTTCTCATATGTTTCTTTCGCTACCTTCCACGGAAGCACCCACAGAGGGCCATTAAGTTGGTCTCTCAGATGGTCCCTCTCTCAGGAGGTTTCTCTCATCAAAAGAGGCCTGTTTCCAGCTGCAGAGCCCGCAAAGTCTGGCTGGTGCTCGCTGTGGCCTCACCCCTGAGGCTGCGGGGAATGGACGCACGGGGGCACCCCTGGGGACAGAGTCGGCCTGGAGCAGGGCCGGGCCTCCCTGCCAAGCACACGCGGGCTGGAGGGACGAGCCACCTATCTCGGAGGGGTTTCCTAAGCGTATGCTTCTGAGACGGTGAGGTCAGAGGTCAGAAGGGATAACAGCAATGAAAGACAGGCTCGCAGGCGCGATAAGAGAAAGATGAGGAATACGGATCCGGCAAAAGGAAAGTCTGGATCAGCTTAGGTCAGCTGTGGGTTGAGTAGTTGCTTCTTATTGTTGTCGTGTTCAGGGAGTTTGCCTTAATCAAGGTCTGTTTTCAGGGGACATTGTAATTTAGCCAGAGACTGTAGATAGGCGTGGTGGCTTTGGTGTGGTTCCAAGCATTGCATGATTGTAACATTTTCTTTTAAAGGGACCAGATGTTACAGTTTTCACTGTGCTATTTAATAATTTGTCTTTGTTTCTTTCTTTATCTTTTTTGCCGTCATCCCTTCCTTCCTCCCTTTCTTCCTTCTTTCCCCTGCCTCCCCCTCCCCCTCCCCATTCCTTCCACAAGCATTTACTGAGAATCTCTTTCATGCCTGTGTTACAATAGGAAGATTATGGTATTAAGTGCTTGGATCCCTCTTTGAATAGATGCCCAAGAGTGCCAGTTATTTAAAATTCAATACCTGTAAACAGCTTGTGAGCACACCATATTTTAGTGCCTGTCTGTGTTTAGTCAAATACTGAGAACATATGTCTCTTTGTAAATCTACTCCCAGGACTGCTAAGAGTGATTCAGAAAACACTCCTAAATGTGCCAGCATCCATCTTTCCCCTCTAGTGGAACGGATTCACTCAGAAAGAGCTCGCTAATTCGTTGCAAGACTTGCCCCACCTTAATACACTCCCTCGCCAGCCTCTGAGCCCCCAAAGAAGGCAGCGTCTACAGCTCGGCATTCACAAGCAAAGTGGACAGAGTTTCACGCTGGTAGCAGGCTCACGGCATCCATCCATCTTCAGCATTTAATGGCGATGCTTCCGGGAATGAAGTAAAAAGTGCCATACGGCACTGCAGAAAAACAAAGACACTAAAATTTAAGAGGGGAGTAAAATTTGTTTATAGACCTCACTGAAGAAAAGTTGCTGAGTATCGAGTCTAGAGACCCACGCTGCTGCTGTTGTTTGGGATGTTTGGGGGGATGGGAGAGCGTGTGTGCTGTTTTCTGGGTTGAGTAGTTGCTTATTATCATTGTTGTGTTCAGGAGTTTTGTTTTAATCAGGGTCCGTTTTCAGAAGACATCATAATTTAACAAGGCTTTTAATCAATGACCTAAGAAACCCTGATGATGTAAAGATTACTTACTTCAACAGAGCATTCTTGGAACTTTAAGCATAAATTTCATAGAATGCTGTAGCCAGAGTTTTATGGAATAATAATTATCATTTATCGAGTGGCTACTGTGTTCCAAGCATTTTTCACATATTATTTCATTTAAGCCCTAGAGCAATCCTCGAGGTAGTTATCATTTTCCCCACTTCACAGTTAAGAGAGTTGCGATTCAGAGAAAATAAATAACTTGTCCAAGGTCATGTTATAGCAAGTGGTGGAGCCCACACTCAGATGCAAGTCCGCGTAATCTCAGAGTCTGTGTTCTTTCTGCTTACCTTACCGCCTTCCCAACGGCACCGTTCTGCATTTTCCCAAACGTTTTCACGGAGCACCATGGCAGCCTCCGGATAGGCTGAAGAGGAGTGTTATGAACAGTGGCCCCTATGAGGTGACCCTGACCTACTGCAGTGGTCTTTCCCCAGAGAAGATTCACAGACCTGGCCCTGTTAGACCACAAGAGAGGAACTGCTTTGCTCTGGAGTGTGGACATCTACCCAGTGACACAGGCCCCGGACACCAACCAGGAGCCACGTACAAATATCTCATTTATTCAACTTGGATCAAGGGATTTTTCTAACCTGAATTCTACCATTTATCCTGCCTGAAATGCTTGTTAATCTTTTATTCTTCCTTCTAGAAATACAGAATCACCTGGCAATATGACGTTATTTCTGTCCCTTTCTTCTGCCTTTAATAAACACGTATGGAGTGCCAACCGTGCCAAGTACTCAAAAAGTATTTTTCATTTTTTTACCAATTTTATTTAACAATATTTTGGAGTGGATATTAACACATTCCCAGAATAGCAAATAAGTTTTATCTTGTCCCATTATTCAAATAATATCCATTGAGCATTAACCATGTATCAGAAAATGTTCTAGGTACTATTCTAATCTCTGGATTTAAAATAGTAGGCGAAGCAGATGTTTATGGTTGTCTACTTCTAACAACCCCCCAAACTTATCAGCTGGATAAAGAAAAATTAAACAAAACCCAAATTAATGGAAATATGATGTGCTTATGAATTTGAAGACTTAATTTTGTTATGGTGTTAGTCCTCCACAGATTGATCTATAGACTCAATATAATTCCAATCAAATGCCAGCTGCCTTTTTATAGAAATTGACAAACTGATTCTAAAATTTACATCAAAAAGCAAAGAATCTACTATGACCAAAACAATCTTGAAAAAGAACAAAATGCTAGGGAACTCACACTACCTGATTTTAAGAGACTTATTTTACAATGGTAGTAATCAAGACAGTGTGTTATTGGTGTAAGGATAGACATATACATCAATGGAACAGAATAGAGAGTCCAGAAATAGATTCTCATTATATGGTTAATTGACAAATGTGCTAAGGTAATTCAGTGGAGAAAGGATAGTCTTTTCAACAAAAAGTGCTGGAATAATCGAAGTACAAAAACATGAACCTCAGTCCACGCCCCACGCCATATTTGAAAAACTTGAAACAGACCATGCATCCAAATATAGAACCTAAAACTCTAAAACTTCAGAGAAAATATAAGAGGGAATCTTTGTGATCTTGGTTTTGGCAAAGACTTCATAAATATAACGCCATAATCCATAAGCAATTTGATAAATTGAACTTGAACAAATTAAAATCTCTGCTTCTCAAAAGACATCCATAAGAAAATGAAAAGACAATCCATAGACAGGGAGAGAATATTTGCAAAACATACATCAGGTGAAGGACTTCTATTTCAAATACAGAATGAATATTTATAACTCAATAATAGAAGTTTAAAAAACAGTGAAAAAGGAAAAAGGATTTGAACAACCACTTCAAAAAAGAAGATATAGGGCATAGTGTGGTGGGTTATGCCTATAATCCCAGCATTTTGGGAGGCCAAGGTGGGAGGATCAGTTGAGGCCAGGAGTTGGAGATCAGCCTGGGCAACATAGCAAGACCTCAACTCTACAAAAAATCAGCTTGGCATGGTCGTGCATGCCAGTAGTCCCAGCTACTCAGGAGGCTGAGGCAGGAGGATAGCTTGAGCCCAGGAGTTTGAGACTGCAGTAAGCCATGACCTTGCCACTGTACTCTAACCTGGGTGACAAAGCAAGGCCCTATCTCTAAAAAATTAACATGTAACCAAAATGTTTGTACCCCCATAATATCCTGAAATAAATAAATAAATAAATAAAATGAAACTACAAAGAGATAAAAAGTTCTGTAACTTGATTGCACTGGTGGTTACATGAGTGTATATATTTTGTCAAAATTCAAACTATACACTTAAAATAAGAATATTTTATTGTATCTTAATAAAGCTGAATTTAAAAAATAAAAATAAATAAAAATAAAAAGAAGAAGATATAAATAGCATATACGCCCATGAAAAGATACACAACATCATTAGTCATTAGGGGAATGCAAATTAAAACCACAGGGAGGCGGTACTACACACCCATGAGAAGGATGGGTATCCAGAAGAGTTATCTTTAGAAAAAAAAAAAAAAAAAAAAAGAAGAAGAAGAAGAAGAAGGATGGATAAAAAAAGAACTGAGACATATATGGACTAGTTCATCCAACAACACCAGAAAATTCATTATTCTTAAGCTCACATGGATGTGGATAATATTAACCAAGATAAACCACATTCTGTGCCATAAAACCCACCTTAACAAATTTAAAAGAACAGAAATCATACAATGTCTGCTCTCACACCACAATGGAATTAAACTAGAAATCAATAAGAGGAACATAACTGGAAAATCCCAAAATACATGGAGACTAAACAACACACTTCTAAATAACACATAGGTCAAATAAGAAATCTCAAGAGAAATTTTAAAATATTTTAACTAAGAAAATTAAAATACAATTTACCAGAAAATGTGAAATTCAATGAAAGTAATGCTTAGAGGGAAATTTATAGTATTGAATATATAAACCAGAAAACAAGAAAGATCTAAAATCAATAATCTAAGATTCAACCTAAGGAAACTGGAAAAAGAAGAAGAAGTTAAACCCAAAGAAGGCAAAAAAAAAAAAAAAGAAAGAAAAAGAAAAAAAATAACAAAAATTGGAACAGAAACCAATGAAATTTAAAACTGGAAATCAATAGAGAAAATCGATGAAAGCAAAAGCTGATTCTTTTAAAAGAAAAATAAGACTGGGAAGCCTCTAGCCAGGATAACTAAGAAAAAAGAAAGAGGATAGAAATTACTAATATCAGATATGAAGGAGAGGACATCACAATAGATCCCAAAGGCATTAAAAGGATAATAAAGGAATATTATATACAACTCTGTGACCATAAATTTGATAACCTAGATGAAATGGGCTGAGTCCTTAAAAGACACAACCTGCCAAAACTCACACAAAAAGAAATACACAATCTGAATAGGACTATATCTATCACAGCAATCGAATCAATAATTAACCTTCTAACAGAAAGCACCAGACCCAGCTGGGCTCACTGATGAATTCTACCAAACATTAAGAAAGAAATTATAACAGTCTCTACAATCTCATTTAGAAGACAAAAGCAGAGGGAATACTTTCTAACTCAATCTATGGGGTTGGAATCACCCTAATACCAAAACCAGACAAAGACATTACAAGAAAAGAGAACTAGAGATCAATACCTTCCAGAAACATAGATGCAAAAATCCTCAACAAAATACAACACTGCATAAAAAGAATTATACATCATGACCAAGTGGAATTTATCTCAGGTTTGCAAGGCTGGTTCAACACTTGAGAGTCAGTGATATAATCCATCACATAAAGGGCCGGTTCAAGATGGCAGGCTAGACGCAGCTAGTACGTGCCTCCTCCTGGAGAGGAATCAGAATAGTAAGTAGATATTCACACTTAGAACAGATCATCTAGGAAATAATGCTAGGAGTCAACAGAAAAGTTATGAGAAACACTGAAAGCAAGTAAGGAGAGGGTAGGAGGCACCTTGCCCAGCCAGGGACTGGCTGGGAGCCAGGAGAAGCTCCGGACATGGAGAAAGGGCGAGAGAGAAACCCCCAGGGCTCCACAGTCCCACAACAGGCTTTACAATCTTAGTTACAGGAGAACCCCTTACCCATGCCAACCTCAGGCATAAGAAAAGGAGCTGCCTAGAGATTTCATAAGGACATTGCTCCAGAAAAGGACCCCACAGGCATCTGAGCTCAGAGCAGCTTCAGTTTAGTACCACTTTGAGAGCCTAAATTTTAGGATTTATGTCCTTCCTTGAAGCCAGTCTGATGTGGCCACCGCTGCCATTGGACCATGGGAGAACAGGGAAGAATAGGCACACTCAGGAACCTCTAAGACAATCCACAACCCCTTGCTATGAGCTACTGTGAGATCAAGACATGGACTGACTTTACTCCCCACAGCTTCTTACCCATGCTGCTCACAGGAGAGGGATGCTGCCCTCTCTGGTCATGGGCCGAAGCCAGTGTCTTTTTGAGAGTTTAATGCTAGACTGCACCTTACACTTGGGCCGGGCTTGGGCTGCTGCTGCTGCAGCCACTACCCAGCTAAGGAGGGAGAGAGGAGACCAGGCAATTCCATGGAGCCCTGTGACAAATCCCACCGTGCTGCTATCAGCTGCTGTGAGACCAAGACAGGGGCAGGCTGCACTCTCCACATTACCTGCCTATACCGCTCCAAATAAGGAGAGCCCCACACTCCCTGGTGGGAGGCCCGCAGTACAGCCACTGCAGCCCACACTCAAGCATTCCAGCAGTGGCCTGGGGACTACCCTGCCTCTGCCTGTCTTAGCCAGTGCCTAAAGGCACCAACAGGGGGCCTGAGGACAAGTCTGCTGACCTGGATCCATCACACCAGTACTCAAATATGCCATTCAAGAGCCCAGAAATTTCCCAAGCCAGTAGAACACTATTGTCACCTGATCACTCCTGTTGGGGTCTGAGGTTGAGCTGACCCAAACTACTACTACTACTACTACTACAGCTGACACCCACCCACATGTGCTACAAGCATGCCAGGAGATTGCCCACCCAACATATCACAGCCACCTCAAACACCTGTATGGACCTGTGGGGTTCTAGTTGGTTGCTCCATCACCACTACTACCATCACTCATATCACACCAGCTGCCCAGGGACCTGAAATGCACCCCACACATCTGGTCCACTGCTGCCACTATAAGCATCCAAGCAATCCACCTGGAAGCCCAAGAAATGGCCCTCTAGGACCCACTATTCCAGTGCCAACATAAGCTGCTTGGGGCCAAAAAACAGGCACACTCATCCCACTGCTGCCACCATTGGGGCCCAAACACAAGTCCAATATAATCCTCAGCAAAACTTCACCACAGCCTCAGCTAACAACCATACCCTAAGCCACCAAGGAAATCACAGATATCATGGACCCTGTATACTGCTGAGATCACACTAATGAAGGCATCCAAAATCAAAGGCAAAGCATTCTACAAGCCAAAAACATACACATCTTCAAGAAAAAATCCCAGCCTATGAAAGCACTCTTAAAAAAATGAAAGAAGTGGATATCACAACTGATGTGCAGATATCAATGTAAGGACACAAGAAACATGATAAAGCAATGAAATGTGACACCACGAAAAGACCAAAAAATTATCTAGTAACATATCCCAATTAAGAAGAAATCCTTTAAATGCCAGATAAAGTATTCAAAATATTGATTTTAAAGAAGTTCAATGAGATGCAAGAAAAATCTGAAAATCAGTACAAAGAAATCAAAAAATAAATTCAGGATGTGAATGAGAAATTTATCAAAGAGATAGATATCTTAAGAAAACAACAGAAATTCTGAAACTTAAAAATTCACTGAAGGAAATAAAAGTCATATTCAAAAAGCATCGATTATAGACTAGATTGAGCAGAAGAAAGAATTTCAGAACATGAAGACAGCTCTTTGGAAATAATTCAGTTGGATGGGGGAAAAAAGAATAAAAAAGAATGAACAAAGCATTTAAGATGTTTGGGACTACACAAAGTGACCAAACTTAGAAATTACTGGTATCCCCAAGGATGAAGAAACATCGAAAGTTTTAGAAAATCTATTTGAGGAAATAACTGATAAAAAGTTCCCAAGCCTGGCAAGAGAGTTAGACATCCAGATAAAGAAGGCACAGTGATCCCCAGGAAATATATTGCAAAAAGGACTTCACCATGGAATATTATAATCAGAATGTGTAAAGTCAAAATGAAAGAAACAATCTTAAAATTAGCAAGAGAAAACCATCTAGTCATCTGTAAAGGAAGTATCACCAGACTAACAACAGACTTCTCAACAGAAACATTACCAGCCAGAAAAGAATAAGATGGCATTTCAAAATGCTGAAAGAAAAAAAACTGAGAGCCAAAAATTTTATATTCAGCAAAAATAAGCTTCACAAATGAAGGAGAAATAGTCTTTCCCAGATAAGCGAACACTGAGGGAAATTGTCACCACCAGACTAGCCCTACAAGAAACGCTCAAAGGAATCTTAAACATGGAAATTAAAGGTTGACACTCACCATCATGAAAACACACAAAACTTTAAAAATCACAGGCCTTATGGAATAATCACACAAAGGAGGAAGAGAAAGGAATAATATGATAACATAAGAGAATTCTACCAAACCACGAAGAAAAACAAAGAAAGAAAAATAAAAAAACAAAGAATTTATAAAACAACTAGGAAATAATTAACAATATGACAAGAAAAAAACCTCATATATTAATATTAACCTTGAACATAGCTCCACTTAGAAGCTACAGATTGGCAGAATGGATTAAAAAGAATCCATTATAGTAATAAAACCATGTGCTGCTTACAAGATATTCACCTTACCTATGAAGACACATGTAGACTGAATGTAAAGGGATAGAAAAAGATACTCTACACAAATGGAAACCAAAAGTGAGCAGGAGTAGCTATATATTTATATCAGATAAAACAAATTTTAGGTCAAAAAAATTTTTAAAAGACAAGATCATTATATAATGATAAAGGTTTGAATTCAGCAAGAGGATATAACAAATCTAAATAAATATACAGCCTATTATCAGAGCACCCAGGGTCATAAAACAAAACTACTAGACCTAAAGAGAGATAGACAGCAATACAATAACAGTAGGTGATAAGACTCACAGCATTAGAGAGATCACTGAGACAGAAAATCAACAAAGAAACACTGGGCTTAAATTGGACTTTAAACAA
>NW_012150374.1:998470-1003619 GCF_000956105.1 Propithecus coquereli | reverse complement strand
GCTTGAGCCCAGGAGTTTGAGGTTGCTGTGAGCTAGGCTGATGCCATGGCACTCACTCTATCCCGGGAAACAAAGCGAGACTTTGTCTCAAAAAAAAAATTAAATGAATGAAAGTGAAAATACAACACACCAAAGCCTGTGGGAAACAGCAAAAGCAGTGTTAAGAGGAAAATTTATAGTATTAAGTGCCTATATTGAAAAAGTAGAAAGATTACCTATTAACAACATAATGTCATACCTCAAACAACTAGAAAAGTAGGAAGAAACCAAACCCAAAGTTAGCAGAAGAAAAGAAATAATAAAAATCAGAGCAGAACTAAATAAAAGAGAGACTAAAAAAGGAAAAGCACAGAGGATCAATTAAACAAAAAGTTGGTTCTTGAAAAGATAAACAAAATGGATAAACCACTAGCCAGACAAACCAAGAAAATAAGAGAAAATATCCAAATAAACAAAATCAGAAATAGAAGAGGAGACATTACAACTGATACCATAGAATAAAAAAGATCATCAGAGACTGTTATAAACAACTACACACTCACAAACTAGACAACCTAGAGGAAATGGAAAACATCCTGGAAACATACGACCTCCCCAGATTGAACCAGGAAGAAATAGAAAACCTGCACAGGCCAATAATGAGTAGCAAGATTCAATCAGTAATAAGAAAAACTTCCAACAAAGAAAATCTCAGAACCAGATATTCGCACCTTAATTCTACCAAACGTACAAGAAGAACTAATAGCAATTCCTCTGAAAATTATTTCAAAAAATCAAGGAGAAGGGAATTCTTCCTAGCTCATTCTATGAGATGAATGTCACCCTGATACCAAAACCAGACAAGAACACAAGAGAAAAAGAAAACTACTGACCAATTTCCCAGATCAATATAGACAAAAAAAAAATCTCAAGAAAGTACTAGCAAACAAAATCCAACAGCACTTCAAAAAGGTAATACACCATTTGCCTACCAGTGAGATATTTAAATAAGAAAAAACAAAAAAGAAGTTATAAAAAAAGATAATATACCATGATCAAGTGAGCTTTATACCAGGGATGTAAGGATGGTTCAAAATACACAAATCAATAAATGTGATACATCACATAAACAGAAATAAAGATAAAAACCATATGATCATTTTGAAAGACACAGAAAAAGCATTTGATAAAATTCAGCATATCTTCATGATAAAAACCATCAACACAAGGCATAGAAGGAAGATATCTCAAAATAATAAAAAGCACATACGAGAAACTCATTGGAAATATCATACTGAAAGTATTCCCTCTAAGAACTGGAATAAGACAAAGATGCCCACTTTTACCACTTCCATTCAACATAGTACTGGAAGTCCTAGCCAGAGCAATCAGGTAAGAGAAAGAAATACAAGGCATCCAAATTGGAAAAGAGAAATTCAAATTATCCCTTGCTGATGATATGATATTATATCTAGAAAAACCCTAAAGACTGCATAAAGAAACTCTTAGATTTGATAAATAAATTCAGTAAAGTTGCAGGATACAAAATCAACATACAAAAATCAGTAGTGTTTTCACACACTCATAACAATCTAGCTGGGAACCAAATCAAGAAGGCATTCCCACTTATAACAGATACTAAAAAAAAAAAACCTATAAATATATTTAACTAAGGAGGAGAAAGATCTCTACAAGGAGAACTACTAAAGACATCTGATGGAAACTATCCTAAAATTCATATAGAATCAAAAAAGAGCCCAAATAGCCAATGTAATCCTAAGGGAAAAAAACTCCCAAAACTGGAGGCATCACATTTTCTGACTTCAAATTATATTATAGTAACCATAAACAGCATGGTACTAGTATAAAAATAGACACATAGATCAATGGTATAGAACAGAGAACCCAGAAATAAAGCCATATGTTTATAGCCAACTGATCTTTGACAGAGCCAATAAGAACATACACTGTGGGGAAAATCCTTTTCAATAAATGGTGCTCAGAAAATGAGATTGTCATATGTGTAAAAATAAAATTGAACTCCTATCTCTCACCACATACAAAAATCAACTCAGGATGATTAAAGACTTAAATGCAAAACCTGAAACTATAAAAAAGAACTAGAAGAAAACCTAGGGAAAACTCTTCTAGACATTGGTCTAGGCAAAGAATTTGTGACTAAGACCACAAAAGCACAGGCAATAAAACAAAAAAATAGATAAATAGGACTAAACTAGACTACAAAGCTTCTGCAGAGCAAAATAAATAATCAATAGAGTGAAAAGACAACCTGTAGAATGGGAGAAAATATTTGCAAACTATGCATCTGACAGGGATTAATATCCAGAATTTATAAGGAACTCAAACAATAACAAAAACCCCATTAAAAAGTGGGCTAAGGACATGAATAGACATTTTTCAAAAGATGACATACAAATGGCCAACAGGCATATAACAAAATGCTCACTATTACTAATCATCAGAGAAATGCAAATTAAAACCAAAATGAAATAGAATCTTACTCAAGCCAGAATAGCTATTATTAAAAAGACAAAAAATAACGGATGTTGGTAAGGATGTGGAGAAACAGGAACTCTTATACACTGTTGGTGGGAATGTAAATTAGTACAGCCTCTGTGGAAAACAGTATGGAGATTTCTCAAAGAACTAAAAATAGAACTACCATTCAATCCAGCAATCCCACCACTGGGTATCTGCCCAAAGGAAAAGAAATCATTACATCAAAAAGATACCTGCACCCATATGTTTATTGCAGCACTAGTCACAATAGCAATGATATGGAATCATCCTAAGTGTCAATCCATGGATGACTGGTTAAATAAAATGTGGTATGTATAGACAATAGAATACTATTCTGCCATGGAAAAGAATGAAATCATGTCTTTTGCAGCAACATGAATGGAATTGTAGGTTGTTACCTTAAGTGAAATAAGTGAGACACAGAAAAGCAAATACCACATGTTCTCATTTATAAATGGGAGATAAATAATGTGTACATGTGCATGTAGAGTGTGAAATGATAGGTAAGATGCAGAAAGGTGAAGGAGTGAGATGGGGGTGTATGATGAGAGATTACTTAAAAGGTACAAGGTACATTCTTTGGGAGATGGATACCCTAAAATCCCTGATGTTACCACTAGGCAATATATACATGTAACAAAATGACACTTGTACCCCATAAATTTATAGAAGTTTAAAAAGAACAAAAATAAAAAGGTTTTAAAAATCCATCACACCAAAAAGCTAGAGAAGAAAAATCACATGATCATATCAATATTTGCAGAAAAAGCACTTGACACAATTCAACACACATTCATGATAAAAATTCTTAGTAAACTAAAAATAAAAGATATCTTCCTCAACTTTATAAAGAAAGACTACAAAAAAACTACAGTTAACATTATACTTAACATTGAGAAACCCAAAGCTTTGCCATGAGATCAGGAACAAGGCAAGAATAACCCCTCCCATCAATCTTTTTCAATATCATACTGGAAGTCCTGGCTAATGTAATGAGACAAGAAAAATAAATTCAAGGTATACTAATTAGGAAAGCAGTAAAATTGTATTTGTTAGCAGATGACAGGTTCATCTATGCAGAAAATCTTAAAGAATAGACACACACGCACACACACACAAATACCAGGAACTAATAAGTGATTTTGGCAAGGTTCCAAGACACAAAGAAAATATACAAAAGTGAATCACTTTCCTATATACTAGCAATTAATAAGTGAAATGAAAAACCAATTACATTAGCACCACAAAAAATGAAATACTTAGATATAAACCGAACAAAATATGTACAAGTCCTAAATGATAAAACCACAAAACTCTGATGAAAGAAATCAAAGAAGAACTAAATATATGGAGAGATAGACAATATTCAGGGATAAGAAGACTCAATGTTGTAAAAATGTCAGTTCTTTCCACCTTAATCTATAGATCTAATGCAATCCCAATAAAATCCCAACAAGTTGTATGGATATCAACAAATTGATTTTAAAATTTATATTAAAAAGCAAAAGAACCAGAACACAATATTGAAGGACAAGAACAAAGTTGAAGGACAGACACTATCCAACTTCAAGACTTACTTTAAAACTACAGTAATCAAGACAGTGTGGTATTGGTAATAGACAATAGATCGACACACAAAAAAGAGATCCCAGAGATAGATTCCTATAAATATAGTCAACTGATCTTTGGCAAAGGAGCAAAGATGATACAATGGAGAAAATAAAGTCTTTTCAACAAGTGGTGAAAGTCCCAAAAGGACCAGAAAAAGAGAAAGGGGTAGAAAGTTTATTTAAAGCAATAATGACAGAAAAATTCCCAAATCTAGAGAGGCAAATGAACATCCATATTGATGAAGATCAAAGAATCTCTCAAATATTAAATATAAAGAGATCTTTACGTATTATATTCAAATTCTCAAAAGTCAAAGAGAATTTTCAAAGAACCTAGAGAGAATCAACTTGTCATATACAAGGGAATCCTTATAAGACTATCAGCAGATTTCTCAACAGAAACCTTGCAGGCCAGGAGAGAGTAGGATGATATATTCAGAATTCTTAAAGGAAAAACCTGCCAACCAAGATTGCAATACCTGGAAAAGCTGTCCTTCATAAAGAGAATGACAGAAAGAAGAGAGATAAAGTCCCAGATGGACTGCCTCCCAGAGAGAGGGTCAGAGATGACCAGTGTACAGTCCTTTCTCCACCTAGTTCTTTATTCTCCCCTTTCTTTCTCCTACCCACAGCTTCCAAGAAAGACAATTTAGCCACCACTAACAATATGAAAACACATAAAAACATAAAATTCACTCAAAGGAAGACCTAGTAGCATTCTTCCTTTCCACAGTAAAGATTGATGGAACTTCAATATCTGCCTTATGAGAAGAAAACTGGAAAGATAACATACAATATGTTTTTGAAAACACTGTTCTAAAAATAATTTTGACATCTCTTAGTAACTTTAACAAAATATTATAGATTCTAATATTAATCTTATTTTGACATAAATATTCTGAAATATTCATGTTTCCCTTCTATCTTGGTGTATTAGGAAATAAATGTAATTCAGATTCATAGCAGATACTGCTATAATACTGCTATGAACCTAAAACTGCTCTAAAAATAGTCTATAT
>NW_012150374.1:996322-997565 GCF_000956105.1 Propithecus coquereli | reverse complement strand
GCACCCGGCCCCATGAATTATTTTTAAATGTTCTTCTTAAAAAATTCTAAATGTAAAAAGGGCAAGGGCTATTGTTTTATTATTGGTTGATAACTCTTTTGCATTGTGGTCAGAGAATGTGGTTTGTATAACATTGGTTGTTTGGTATATTTTGAGACTTGTATTGTGACCTAGTACTTGGTCAAGTTTTGACGTTTCGTGTGTGTTTGAAAAGAATGGATATTCTCTAACTGCTGAAAAAATGTCCAAAGTCTATCATATGCCTATTATATTCAGTAATCATTATATATGTGATGAGGGGCTAATATCCAGAATATATGAAGAAATACTACAACTCAGCAACAACAAAAATAGCCTGATTTAAAAATGGGCAAAGAACTTGAATAGACATTTCTACAAAGAAGGTATATAAATGGCCAAGAAGCATAATGAAAGGAGTTCAACATCACTAATCTTTAGAAAAATGCAAATCAAAATCACAGTGAGATGTTATCACACATCCATTATGATGGCTACTATCAAAAAAATAGGAAATAACAAGTATTAGTGAGGTTGTCTAGAAACTGAAATCTTGTCCATTGCTGGTGGGAATGTAAAATGGTGCATCCAGTTAGGAAAACACAATAGAGATTCCTCAAATAGTTAAAAAACAAAATTACCATATGATTCAGCAATTCCACTTCTGAGTATATATCCAAAAGAATTAAAAGCAGATTCTCAAAGAGATATTCGTATATCCATGTCCATAGCAGCATTATTCACAACAGCCAAGAGTTAGAAGCAACCCAAATGTCCATCGGTGGATGAATGGATAAAGAAAATGTGGCACATACATACAATGAAATGTTCTTCAGCCTTAAAAAGGAATAAAATTCTGACACATGCTCAACATGGATGGACCTTGAGGACACTGCGCTAAATGAAATAAGCCAGTCACAAAAAGCCAAATGCTGTATGATTCCACTTGTATCAGGTAGGTAGCGTAGCCAAATTCAAAGGAACAGAAAGTATAATAGTGGTTGCCAGGGGCTGGAGGGATGGGGAGATGGAAAGTTGTTTAATGGGAATAGGGTTTTAGCTTCGCAAGATGAAAAAGTCCTGGGAATTGGTTGCATAACAATGTAAATATACCTTACATCACGGAACTACACACTTAAAAGTGGCCATATGGTAAATTTTATGTTATGTGAATTTTACCACCATTAAATTTTTATTTTTAAAAAAAATTCTAGGTTGACATTTT